>NW_028138424.1:0-18847 GCF_964270905.1 Leucopleurus acutus
GTTTGTTTTTTACGTTATTTTCCCTGTAATTGAGTTCTAATCTCATAGCATTGTGGTCGGAACAGCTGCTTGATATGATTTCAGTTTTGTTAAATTTACTGAGGCTTTATTTGTGACCCAAGATGTGATCTATCCCGGAGAATGTTCCGTGTACCATTGAGAAGAACTTGTAGTCTGCTGTTTTTGGATGGAATGTCCTATAAATATCCATTAAATCTATCTGGTCTATTGTGTCATTTAAAGCTTGTGTTTCCTTATTAATTTTCTGTCTGGATGATCTCCATTGGTGTAAGTGAGGTGTTAAAGTCCCTTGCTATTATTATGTTACTGTTGATTTCCTCTTTTATAGCTGTTAGCAGTTGCCTTATATATTGAGGTGTTCCTGTGTTGGGTACATATATATTTATAATTGTTATATCTTGGATTGATCCCTTGATCATTATGTAGTGTCCTTCCTTGTCTCTTGTAACATTCTTTATTTTAAAATCTATTTTATCTGATATGAGTATTGCTACTCCAGCTTTCTTTTGATTTTCATTTGCATGGAATATATTTTCCATCCCCTCACTTTCAGTCTGTATGTGTCCCTAGGTTTGAAATGGGTCTCTTGTAGACAGCATATATATGGATCTTGTTTTTCTATCCATTCAGTAAGCCTGTGTCATTTGGTTGGAGCATTTAATCCATTCATGTTTAAGGTAATTATCAATATGTATGTTCCTATTACTATTTTCTTAATTGTTATGGGTTTGTCTTAGTGGGTCCTTTTCTTCTCTTGTGTTTCCCACTTAGAGAAGTTCCTTTAGCATTTGTTGTAGAGCTGGTTTCATGGTGCTGAATTCTCTTAGCTTTTGCTTGTCTGTAAAGCTTTTGATTTCTCCATCAAATCTGAATGAGATACTTGCTGGGTGGAGTACTCTTGGTGGTAGGTTCTTCCTTTTCATCACGTTAAATTTATCATGCCACTCCCTTCTGGCTTGTAGATTTTCTGCTGAGAAATCAGCTGTTAACCTTATGGGAGTTCCGTTGTATGTTGTCATTTTTCCCTTGTTGCTTTCAATAATTTTTCTTTGTCTTTAATTTTTTCAATTTGATTACTGTGTGTCTCGGCATTTTTCTCCTTTGGTTTATCCTGCCTGGGACTCTCTGCGCTTTGTGGACTTCGGTGGCTATTTCTTTTCCCATGTTAGGGAAGTTTTCAACTATAATCTCTTCAGATATTTTCTCGAGTCCTTTCTCTCTCTGTTCTCCATCTGGGACCCCTATAATGCGAATGTTGTTGCATTTAATGTTGTCCCAGAAGTCTCTTAGGTTGTCTTCATTTATTTTCATTCTTTTTCTTTATTCTGTTCCATGGCAGTGATTTCCACCTTTCTGTCTTCCAGGTCACTTATCCGTTCTTCTGTCACAGTTATTCTGCTACTGATTCCTTCTAGTGTATTTTTCATTTCAGTTATTGTATTGTTCATCTCTGTTTGTTTGTTCTTTAATTCTTCTAGGTGTTTGTTCCTTAATTCTTCTAGGTCTTTGTTAAGCATTTCTTGCATCTTCTCGATCTTTGCCTCCATTATTTTTCTAAGGTCTTGGATCATCTTCACTATCATTATTCTGAATTCTTTTACTGGAAGGTTACCTATCCCCACTTCATTTCATTGTTTTTCTGAGGATTTATCTTGTTCCTTGATCTGGTATAAAGTCCTCTGCCTTTTCATTTTCTCTATCTTTCTGTGAATGTGGTTTTCCTTCCACAGGCTGCAGAATTGTAGTTCTTCTTGCTTCTGCTGTCTGCTCTCCAGTGATTGAGTCTATCTGAGAGGCTTGTGCAAGCTTCCTTATGCGAGGGACTGGTGGTGGGTAGAGCTGGGTGTTGCTCTGGTGGGCAGAGCTTTAATCTGCTTGTCTGTGGATTAAATAAAAGTTTAAGAAAAAGTTTAATCCGCTTGTCTGCTGAGGCATGGGGCTGGGTTCTCTCCCTGTTGGTTGTTTGGACTGAGGCGACCCAGCACTGGAGCCTACCTTGCTCTTGGTGAGGCTAATGGTGGACTCTGGGAGAGTTCACGCCAAGGAGTATTTCCCAGAACTTCTGCTGTCAGTGTCATTGTCCCCATGGTGAGCTGCAGCCACACCCCACCTCTGCAGGAGACCCTCTAAAACTAGCAGCTAGGTATGATCATTCACCTATGGGGTGACTGCTCCTTCCCCTGGGTCCTGATGTGCACACTACTTTGTGTGTGTCCTCCAAGAGGGGAGTCTCTGTTGAGACTCTGAGTCTCTGAGTGCAGTTGAGACTCTGAGTGGAGTCGCACAGACTCTGGGTCCTGTGGAGCTTCGATGTTTTGTGGTTCTAGAAATCCTATAGGAGACGGTCCACAGCAGGTGAAGCTAATGCTGTCATAGAGGTGGTGAAACCAAAGAGCTGCAGTTCCGACTAGAGGTGCTGATGTACAAACAGGACAAAATCATCTCATGTGAATGTAGTTCAGGCATGTTTAAAATGAATGCAGTCATGTTAATGCCTAACATCTTCTATCTTGTGCCTCTCCTCAAGGACCCCCTCCTCAGTTCCTGAGTCTCCTGTAAGTCATGTACAGGGGAATGGAGAGTGGGCTCTGTCCAGTCTGAGCCCTGAGTTACCCTGTGTGTATCTTAGGATACTTTGTATTTCTGTGGTGGCTCTTGTAACATCATCTCTTTCAGTTCTGATTTATTTGGGCCCTCTCTTTTAAAAAAAGTACTACTGTTGTCTTTTATTCTTTACAGAAGTTTAATAAGTGTTTGATCTACTACCCTTACTCTATGTATACTTTTTGCCGTGAGATTTTTACTTTTGTTTGTTTTCTTGTTACTGTCAATAATTAGTGAGAATTCTTTTAAGCTACCTTCAACATTGCTTATAAAGCTGCTTTATTAGTGATGACAGAGCTTTAATGGAAGTCGTGCAATGTGCCAGCAAAAAGTCCCTTAAGTGTATGTCTCATTACTTCTTGTTCTTTTTTTTCCTTTTTTCTCTCTTTTTTTTCTTGTTCTTTTTTTAATTTTTATTTTTTATCAGAGCAAATTTGATTAAAATGTTTTGTTTGTTCTAGGTGTGTAAGATGTGGTTCTTTTACATGTATCTATACTTCTTCAGATCGTTTTCTCATGTAGCTTGTGACACAATGTTGAGTAGTCTTCTCTTGGTATTCCGTAGGTCTTTGATGATTATATATTTCACATGTGTTTCTATACCTATGTTAACCCCAATATCCTAATATATCCAGTCCTCACACCTTTCCATTTGGTGAACCTTAACTTTGTTTAATGAATCTGTGATTGCCTTTCTCTGTGGAAATATCTTCATTGGTATCAATTTTTAGCTAACACCTATAAGTGATATTATAGGATATGTGTCTTTTGCTGTCTGACTTAGTACAATTTGCCTGATTACCTCTAGAATCATCTACGGTGCTGCAAATGGCATTGTTTCATTTTTTTCCCTAGATAATATTCCATCTGTACATGTACCAGTTCTTCTTTGTCCACTCACCTCTTGATGGACTTTCTGGTTGCCTCCATGTCTTGGCTATTGTAATACTGCTGCACTGCACATTTGCCTGCCTGTGTCTTTCCAATTCTGTCTTCTTATGTTATAGGCCCAAGAGTGGGCCTCCTGTATCATATAGTATCTCAGGGTTTACCGTTTAAATGCACCATGATTCTGTGCTCATTAGTGGCTCTTTCCAGGTTACATCTCACTTAAAGTTGAGGGTATGCATTTCTCCACAACACCTTCAGCATTTATTTATTTATTTATTTTTAACATCTTTATTGAAGTATAATTGCTTTACAATGGTGTGCTAGCTTGTGCTTTACAACAAAATGAATCAGTTATACATATACATATGTTCCCATATCACTTCCCTCTTGCGTCTCCCTCCCTCCCACCCTCCCTCCCCTCCAGGCGGTCACAAGCACCGAGCTGATCTCCCTGTGCCATGCTGCTGCTTCCCACTAGCTATCTACCTTACGTTTGGTAGTGTATATATGTCCATGCCTCTCTCTCCCTTTGTCACAGCTTACCCTTCCCCCTCCCCATATCCTCAAGTCCATTCTCTAGTAGGTCTCTGTCTTTACTCCTGTTTTACCCCTAGGTTCTTCATGACATTTTTTTTTCTTAAATTCCAGGTATATGTGTTAGCATACGGTATTTGTCTCTCTCTTTCTGACTTACTTCACTGTGTATGACAGACTCTAGGTCTATCCACCTCATTACAAATAGCTCAATTTTGTTTCTTTTTATGGCTTCAGCATTTATTGTTTGTAGTTTTCTTGCTGATGGATATTCTGACTGGTGTGAGCTGATACCTCTTTGTGGTTGAATTTACATATGACTCATAATCCTTTGAAATTGAGCTTTAAGACATGTCCTTTTTATTTTTCAAACTGTGATTACAGCTTAGCCCTTCAAAGTGTTTTCTAAAGTATGTGTTACATTTTGAAATTTATTGGCCATTACCTCCCTCAAAACATTTTGAGGGCAGGTTTCATTTACAGCCCTGCAGTACTTGTTCACATGAAGTGACCATTAGCACAGGCTTTAAAGCTGCTTTTGCAGATAACGGCCAGATTGCGGCAGCCTTTCTTTGTTCCCCATGCTGGTACTAGGGAAACAGAGCTTCCAGCCAGTGGTCTTCCTCGGTTATAAATTAGAGTGGAATGTGCCCGGATAAACCCCCAAAGGCTGATGTCTCCTTATTTTTGTTTCTTTTTTAAATTTAATTTATATTTTTATCGGAGTAATATTCCATCGTGTATATGGACCACTTCTTGGTGCATAGCTCTGTTGAGGGACATTTTCGTTGCTTCCAAGTGTTGGCTATATTAAATATTGCTGGAGTGCAAGATTGCCAGCCTGTGACTTTTTGATTCTCATTTTCTCAGGTGATAGGCCCAGCAGTGGGTGTGACTGATTGACTAGTAGCTCAATGTTTACCTTTTCAAAGCACCTCCATTGTGTTTTCATTAGTGGCTCTTACCATGTCTCCCTTAGAACCGAGGGTACGAACTTCTCCACAATCCCTTCAGCATTTATAGTTTGCAGCATTTTTGCTAATGGCCAGTCTGACTGCTGTGACCTGATAGGTTTTTGTAATTTGGGTTTGCATGACTTTAAAAATTCCTAAAATTCATCATTTTCCACGCCTTTTTCCTTTCTGTTAAAAATCAAGTGTGAGTACAATATATCTCTTGAAGCTCTCTTCTTGGAAGGTTGCCCTCTTTTGAATTTTTGGTGGATATTCGACCCCAGGATTTTTTTGGAGGGCAGATGTCATTACAGAACTGCAAGTTTGGTGAATATTTAGTGACAATTAGCACTGGGTTTAAAGCTGCTGTTGTGGGAAACGGCCACAAGGAGGCAGCATTTGTCCTTTCCCAAATCTGAGTACTAGGGCAGCAGAGCCTTTCTGGAAGTCGTGGTCCTAGGTTTTAAGTTAGAATGGAATGTGCCAGGAGGAACGCCCATAAGTTTATGTCTCATTACATCTTGGTTTTTAAAATTTATTTAATCGGGGTAATGATTAGATATTGTTTGTCCAGATGTACACAATCTGGTTCATTTGTACAATATATATGTCTATTCATGTTCAGATCCTCTTCCCATGTAAAATATTACAGTGTTCCGTAGACCTCCCTTGCTATATGGTCCGTCTTTTCGATATATGTTTATTATATGTATTTGTATACGTATGGTAAGGTTAATCTTAATTTATCCATTCTGCCCACCTTTCCTTTTAGATAAGCATACTTAATTTCTAAGTCTGTGAGTGTCTTTCTCTGTGGAAATATGTTCATTTGTGTTAGTTATTAGATAACGCCTATAAGTGATATCATAGGATATAGGTCTTTTGCTTTCTGACTTACCTCATATTCTGTGATTATCTCCAAGCTCATCTATGGCACCTCAAATAGCAGTGTTTCATTGTTTTCTATGGCTAATATTCTATTGTGAACGTGGACCACTTCTTCTTCATCCATACATCTGTTGATGGACATTTTGGTGGCTTCACTGTCTTGGCTATTGTGAATAAGGCTGCAGTGTAGCTTTTGCAGCCCGAGTCTTCTCGATTCTGGTCTTCTCAGGTGAGAGGCCCAGTGGTGTGACTGCTGCATCGAATGGTATCTCAACTTTTACTTTTAATCGTAGTTCCTTTCTGTTCTCATTATTGGCTCTTACCACGTTACATCTCACCAGCAGCTAGAGGGTACACAGTTCTCTAAAACCCCTTCAGAATTTATTGTTTGTAGATCTTTTGCTGATGGTCAGTCGACTGGTGTGAGTTGAAACCTTTTTGTACATTAGATTTGCATGAGTCTAATAATTCCTGAGGTTGAGCTTTCACCCATTTTCCTTTTTTTAAACAAGAGAGTGAGTCAAACTTACCTCTTCATACTATCGTCTTGAAAAATTTGTCAGTTTTGAATTTTATTGTCCATTCCCTACCTCAGCACAGTTGTTTAGGGCAGGTGTCCTTTGCAGCCCTGAGTCCTTGTGAATGTTAAGAGAACATTAGCTGTGGGCTTAACGCCACTCTTGCGGAAAACGGCCACAAGGCAGCAGAATTTCTACATTGCCAACTCTGGGTTTTTGGGCAGCAGAGCCTTCCTGGAAATCGTGTTAGTAGGCTGCAAATTAGAGTGGAATGTGCCAGAGCACATCCCCAAGAGCTTATATCTCCTTACTTCTTGTTTGTTTTATAAATTTAATTTTTATTAATTATCAGAGCAAACTTGATAAAAATATTTTGTTTCTCCTAGGTGTACAGAATCTGGTTCATTATATCAATGTATCTGTCATTTATCTTTGCATTCTTTACTGTGTAGGTTATTACAGAGTGTTGCCTAGACCTCTCTTGGTATTCCATAGGTATTTTGTGATTATATATTTCATATGTATTAGCACATGTCTGTTAACCCTCATATCCTAATTCACACATTCCTTACACTTTTCCATTTGGTTAAACATAATTTTTTTTTCTTAATCCATGCTTTTCCTTCTCTTGGAAATAAGTTCGTGAGTATCAACTTTTAGGTAACACCTAGAAGTGATGTCATAGGATATCTGTCTTTCACTTTCTTTCTTTAATTTGAGTGATTATCTCTAGGTCCTTATATGGTGGTGCAAACGGCACTGTTTCATTGTTTTCCATGGCTAATATTCCATTGTTTATATGGACCACTTCCTCTTTGTGCATTTTTCTGTTGATGGACATTTTGGTTTCTTCCAAGTCTTGGCTATGTTAAATATTCCTGCAGTACAGGATTGCCAGCCTGTGTCTTTTCCATTCTGCTCTGCTCAGGTGATAGGCACATCAAAGGACCTACCAGATCACATGGTAGCTCAATTTTTACCCTTAAACGCACCTCCATTATGTTCTCGCTACTGGCTGTTACCAGTTTACATCCCCCCAGCAGCTGGAGGGTACACAGTTCTCTGAAACCCCTTCAGCATTTATTCTTTGTAGACTTTTTGCTGAAGAACATTCTGACGGCTGTGAGGTGAACATTTCTGTAATTGGATTTGCATGGCTTTATTCATTGCTGATGTTGCGCATTTTTCAATTTCCTTTTATTTTAAAGAGAAAAAAAGAAAAGACAAAATGTGCGTAAAATATGCCTCTTGACATTGTCTTCTTGAAATGTTGACGTCTTTTGAATTTTCTGGTCGATTACGACCCCAGGACATCTTTTGAGGCCCGGTGTCCTTTACAGTGCTGCACATATTTTGAATATTAAGTGAACATTACCTCTTGGTTTAAAGCTGCTGTTGTGTGAAACAGCCACAAGGCGGCAGCATTTCTCCTTTACCAAATCTGGTTACCAGGGCAACAGAGCCTTAATGGAAGTCCTGTTCTAGGTTGAAAATTAGAATGGGATGTGCCAGGAAAAATTCCTTTCAGTTTATGTCTCATTATTTCTTGTTCATATTTTTAATTTAATTTTTATTTTTTATCGCAGCAAATTTGATTACAATGGTTTTTTTTTTGTTCTAGGTGTGCAAGATGTGGTTCTTTCACACACATACATATATCTATTCTTCTTTGGAACCTTTTCCCAGGTAGGTTATGACACAATGTTGAGTAGTCTTCTCTTGGTATTCCATAGGTCTTTGGTGATTATATATTTCACATGTGTTTCTATATCTATGTTAACCCCAATATCATAATGTATCCAATCCTCACACCTTTTGATTTGGGGAACCATAAGTTTGTTCAATGAATCTGTGATTGCCTTTCTCTGTGGAAATATCTTCATTGTTATCAATTTTCAGGTAACACCTATAAGTGATATACGTTAGGTGTCTTTCGCTTTCTCACTTACTACAAGTTGCATGGTTACCTCTAGACTCATCTATGGTGCTGCAAATGGCATGGTTTCATTTTTTTCCCGAGCTAATATTCCATCTCTATATGTAACAGTTCCTCTTTGTCCACTCATCTGTTGATGGACTTTTGGTTGCTTCCATGTCTTGGCTATTGTAATACTGCTGCAGTGCAGATTTGCCTGCCTGTGTCTTTCCAATTATGTCTTCTTATGTTATAGGCCCAGGAGTGGGCCTGCTGGATCATATAGTAGCTCAATGTTTACCTTTTAAAGGCACCTCCACCCTGTTCCCATTAGTGACTCTTACCAGGTTACGTCCCACTTCAAATTAAGGGTATGCATTTCTCCACAACCTCTTCAGCATTGATCATTTGTAGTTTCTTTCCTGATGGTTATTCTGAATGGTGTGAGCTGATACCTCTGTGTGGTTGGATTTGCATGTGTCTCATAATCCTTTGAAATTGAGCTTTCAGGCATGTCCTTTTATTTTTCAAATGGTTATTACAGCTTAGTTCTTCAAATGGTTTTCTTGAAATATGTGCCACATTTTGAAATACTTTGATCTTTACCTCCTGCAAAACATGATGAAGGCAGGTTTCCTTTACAGCCCTGCAGGACTTGTTCATATGAAGTGAAAATTAGCATAGGTTTTAAAGCTGCTTTTGCAGGTAATGGCCAGAGGGTGGAGCATTTCATAATTCTATGAAACATAACTGAACACACAATATATATTTTTTCTTTTAAATTTCCATTGTTACTTTTTTAAAGTACAATTATAATTGAAGTTCTTTGTAACAAGTGAAATTTAAAAAATTAAAGGAAAAGATAATATTTTACCACTTGCCATCCTTTCCCATTTACTGAAACGACCAGCATAATGTGTAGAGTTCTCATTTTATCCAGGTGTTCTATACATCTGGAATATCATGCTTCTCACTGTAGAAAAACAGATTTAGCTCTCACACTTTTTATAGGCTACATAACAGTCCATAGAACAGAAGTACCAACTATTTCAGACTTAGCTTTTTGAGGGACACTCAGGTTACTTTCTGTTTTATTTTGTTGTTCTTTTTCTGGGGGGGGGTAGGAGTTTATTATTTAATTATTTATTTTTGTTGTGTTGGGTCTGAGTTTCCGTGTGAGGGCTTTCTCTAGTTGTGGCAAGTGGGGGGCCACTCTTGATCTCGGTGCGCGGGCCTCTCACTATTGCAGCCTCTCTTGTTGCAGAGCACAGGCTCCAGATGCGAGGGCTCACTGGTTGTGGCTTATGGGCCTAGTTGCTCCATGGCATGTGGGATCCTCCCAGACCAGGGCTCGAACCTGTGTCCCCTGCATTAGCAGGCAGATTCTAACCACCGCACCACCAGCGAAGCCCCCTATTTTGTTGTTCTGCTAGTTTGTTTTAACCCAAGAAAATATTTTTTTAAATACAAAAAAACTAAATTAAGCTAAGGGTAAGGATTAGGGTTTAGGGTAAGGTTTAAGGTTAGGATACGGGTTAGGATTATTGTACGGCTTAGAGTATGGTTTAGGGTTATGGTTGTGGTATGGGTTAGTGTTAGGGTACAGTTTAGGGTATGGCTATGGTTTAGTGTTAGGGTACGGGTTAAGGTATGGGTTAGTGTTAGGGTATGGGTTAGGATTAGGGTATGGTTTACATTCAGGGTTATGGTTAGGTTTAGTGTATGGGTTAGTGTTAGGTATGGGTTAGGGTAAGGGTTAGGGTTAGGTTTAGTGTTAAGGAAGGGGTACAGTTTAGGGTACAGTATAGGGAACAACAAAGGGTTAGGGTTAGGGTACGTGTTAGGGTACAGTTTAGTGTTAGTGTACGGGTTAGGATTAAGGTATGGTTTAGGGTAAGGGTTAGGGTTAGGGTTAGGGAACGGGTATGGTTTGGGGTACAGTTTAGGGTATGACCACGGGTTAGGAGTAGGGTAAGTGTTAAGGTATAGTTTAGTGTTAGTGTACAGGTTAGGATTATGGTACGGGATAGTGTAAGGGTTAGGGTTAGGGTTAGGGAATGGGTACAGATTAGGTTACAGGTTAGGGTATGACAATGGGTTAGGGTTAGGGTACGTGTGAGTGTATGGGTTAGGATTAGGGTACGGGTTAGGTTATGGGTTAATGTTAGGGGATGGGTTAGGATTAGGGTACGGGTTATGGTACGGTTTAGGGAAAGGGTTAGGATATGGGGTAGGGTAAGGATAAAGTTTAGTGTATGGCTATGTGTTACTGTTAGGGTACATGTTAGCATACGGGTTAGTGTTTGTGTACAGCTTACGGTAAGGGTTAGGGTTAGGGAATGGGTACGGTCTCAGGTACAGGTTAGGGTACGGTAGCGGGATAGGGTTAGGGTACGTGTTAGGATGAGACTTCTTTGTAGTGTAGATTTGAATTTCCCGCTTGCTTGGTTGGCCAAAAAGGGCGTATGCGTTTTATCCTGAATATATTCAGGAAAAAACGCATACGCCCTTTTTGGCCAAGTGCATCGTTGCCGAAGATCTGCCGCTTTTCATATGCTTTAAATGCAATTCCAATCTACCTCCTGAAATCTGTTTCCTGCAATTGTGCCTTGTTTCAAGTCCTCTTCACAGCCATACCTCAATACATTTTTGGACAATAGTTGTCCTTTATAACTCTGCAGGTTTGTGAATTGCAGTGCCCCTGAGCTCGTTTTTTCAACTCGCTTTCTGTGAGCTGGCCACAAATCAACAGGATTGCTTCAGGCCCTATTCTGGTTCCGGCACGGCACGCTGAGTCTTTGGTTAATTCTACATCCTGGTGGGAAATTAGAGTGAAATGTGCCCGTCCAAACACCTACAGCTAGTCTCTCATTGGTTCTCCCTATTCCCGTTCATCCTCCGCAGAAATTGCAGAGTGTGCCAAACAGGAGGTTACAAGCACTGACTCTCCAAGTGGGGAGATTGTTAGTAAAGCGCCTGGAATGGTGAACCCGAGTACCAGCGGACGAATAATGAGATGCGTTTTAGAAACCTTGCCCGATCACACTGTGGACCATCCTCTGGGTTTCCCACACATGTTTTAGCTGTAGGAAGAATCCCTTAAACCTGGAGAGTTGGGACCCATGGAATGGGTAGCACGCAGTACTACTTCAAAGGGTTTGCATTTGCTCACCGAACCTCACCAATCCTCACAGCCCCAAGTGTCCAGCCTTATGTCTCTCCCAGCTGTGGGTGTAGATGTGGTAAATCCAGGTTTCGTCACAAGCCCTGAACGAATTATTTAAGAATTTATCTCTCTTTCACTGTCTTTGTGTTTTGATTTTGAAATTTATTTTTATAATGGGGTTTAGCTGATTTTCACTGCTGTGTTTATGCCGCTCGATGCACACTTGATCCTCTTATGGAGACATATAAACACATAGGTTTTAAGATTCTTACTAGTCAGATATATTCCTCTGCAGTGAATAGGGGTTGTTGAGTCCACTTCGTTGAACAAGGAATATATCTTGTCTATTACTGGCTTATGGAACGGTATCTGTGCTCATTTCAATCTCTGGTTTTATGCAGCACCCCAACTCACCTTTCCCCTTAAGCAAGCATAAGTTGGTTTTCTAAATGTGAGACTCTGTTCTGTTTTGTAATTCAGTTCATGTGTAGCCAAGTTTACATTCCCTCTATAAGTGATATCTTATGACTAGTTTCTTTTTCTGTGTGACTTATTTCACTCAGAATCATCTTACCTAAATCCACTCATTATGCTGCTATGGGCCTGATGACATTGATTTCATTGCAGAGTGATATTCCAGTCTATGTAAGTACCACAACTTCTTTATCCATTTTTCTCTTTCTGGGATACTTAAGTTGTTCCGTTGTCGAGGTTCTTGTAAACACAGCAGCCCTAAACTTTGGGGTGGCTGAGTCTTGTTGATTTTAATTTTCCTAAGCTATAGGGTCATAGGTGGAAGTGCCCGAGTCTCTGTAGCTTTATTTTTTAGAGGTTTCAGGAAACACCATACACTTCTCCAGAGTGGCTGTTGGCCATTTACATCCCGCCCATCAGCACAACAAGGCTCCCTGTTCTCCATGGCCTGTCCTGCCTTTCTGGTTTTTACACTTTTTTCAGATGGCCCATTTGACCGGTGGGAAGTGAGACTTCATTGTAGTGCGGATTTCCATTGCACGCTTCCTTGGTTGGCTAAAAAGGCCGTATGCGTTTTTTCCTGGATATATTCAGGAAAAAACGCATGTGCATTTTTTGGCCAAGTGCATCATTGTCGAAGTTCTGCCGCTTTTCATATGTTTTAATGCAGTTTCCATCTACCTCCTGAAATATATTTCCTGCAATTGTGCCGTGCTTTCAAGTCCTCTTTGCAGCCTTACTTCAGTATATTTTTGGACGATAGCTGTCATTTATAACTCTGCAGGTTTATGAATTACAGTGCCCCTAAGGTCCTTTCTTCAACTCGCTTTCTTGTGAGCTGGCAGGAAAACCACAGGATTGCTTCAGGCCCTAATCTGGTTTCATCACGGCATGCTGAGCCTTTTGTTAATTCCTCTTCCTGGTGGGAAATTAGAGTGAAATGTGACCGTCCAAACACCTACAGCTAGTCTCTCATTGGTTCTCCCTATTCCTGTTCAACCTCTGCAGAAACTGCTAACTGTGCTAAACAGGAGTTTTAAGGCACAGACTCTCCACTTGGGGAGATTTTTAGTAAAGCATCTGGAATGGCGAACCCGTGTACCAAGGGACAAAAAATGAGATGAGGTTTAGAAACGTTGCCCGATCACATGGTGTACAATCCTCTGGGTTTCCCATGCATGTTTTAGCTGTAGGAAGAATCCCTTAAACCAGGAGAGTTGGGACCCATGGAATGGGTAGCATACAGTATTACTTCAAAGGGTCTCCATTTGCTCACCGAACCTCACCAATCCTCTCAGCCCCAAATGTCCTGCCTTATGTCTCACCCAGCTGTGGGTGTGGATGTGGTAAATCCAAGTTTCATCACAAGCCCTGAACGAATTATTTAAGAACTTTCTCTCCTTCACTGTCTTTGTTTTTGAAATTTATTTTAATAATGGGGTTTAGTTGATTTTCATGGCTGTGTATACTGCTCTACACACACTTGATTCTCTTACGGAGACATATAAATACATATGTTTTAATATTCTTATTGTCAGATATATTCCTCTGCAGTGAATAGGCGGTGTTGAGTCTAATTCGTTGAGCAAGGAGTATATCTCGTCTATTACATATTTGGCTTATGGAATAGTATCTGTGCTAATTTCAATCTCTGGTTTTACGTAGCACCCCAACTCATCATTCCCCTTAAGAAAGCATAAGTTTGTTTTCTAAATGTGAGACTCTGTTCTGTTTTGTAATTCAGTTCATGTGTAGCCAAGTTTACATTCCCTCTATAAGTGATATCTTATGATAAGTTTCTTTTTCTGTGTGACTTATTTCCTTTGAATCATTGTACCTAAATCCATTCATTATGCTTGTACAGGCCGGACGACATTGATTTCATTGCTGAGTGATGTTCCATTGTACGTAAGTATGAAAACGTCTTTATCCATTTCTCTCTTTCAAGGATATTTAATTTGTACCGTAGTCGAGACTCTTGTAAACAGAGCAGCCCTAAACTTTGGGGTGGTTGTTTCTTGTTATTTTAATTTTCCTGAGTTATAGTGCTATAAGTAGGTTTAGGGTTAGGGTTAAGGTTAGGGTTAGGGAACGGGTATGGTTTAGGATGGACAATGGTTTAGGGTGAGCGAAAGTGTTAGGGTACAGGTCAGTGTTAGTGTACCGTTTAGGATTAGGGTAAGTGTTAGGGTAATGCTTCAGGTTAGGGTTATGTTTAGGGAATGGGGATGGTTTAGGGTAGAGGTTAGGGTACGACAACAGTTTAGGGATAGCGTACATGTAAGGGTAAGGGTTAGTGTTAGCGTACGGGTGAGGATTAGGGGACGGGTTAGGGTAAGGCTTCGGGTAAGGGTTAGGGTTAGCGTTAGGGATAGGGGACGGTGACCGTTTAGGGAACAGGTTAGGGTATGACAATGGTTGAGAGTCAGCATTCGTGTTAGGGTATGAGTTAGAGTTAGCGTATGGGTTAGGATTAGGGGACCGGATAGGGTAAGATTTCGGGTAAGGGTTAGGGGACGGGGAAAGTTTAGGGTACAGGTTAGGGTACGACAAGAGTTTAGGGTGAGCGTACATGTTAGGGTATGGGTTAGTGTTAGAATATGGGTTAGAATTAGGGGACGGGTTACGGTAAGGCTTCAGGTAAAGTTTAAGGTTAGGATTAGGGGACTGGGAAGGTTTAGGGTACAGGTTAGGGAACGACGATGGTTTAGGGTGAGTGTACATGTTAGGGCATGGGTTAGTGTTAGCATACGGGTTAGGATTAGTGGACAGGTTAAGGTAAGGCTTCGGGTAAAGGTTAGGGTTAGGGTTAGGGGACGGGGAAGTTTAGGGTACAGTTTAGGGTACGACAATGGTTTAGGGTGAGTGTACGTGTTAGGGTACGGGTTAGTTTAGCGTATGGGTTAGGATTAGGGGACGGGTTAGGGTAAGGCTTCAGGTAAGGGTTGGGTTAGGAGAGGGGGACAGTTTAGGGTACAGGTTAGGGTGTGACAGCGGTTTAGGGTGACCGTACGTGTTAGGGTATAGGTTAGTGTTAGCGTACGGGTTAGGATTAGGTGACGGGTTAGGGTAAGGCTTCAGGTAAGGGTTAGGGTTAGGGTTAAGGGACGGGGACGGTTTAGGGTACAGATTAGGGTACTACAACGGTTTAGGGTGAGTGTACGTGTTAGGATATGAGTTAGTGTTAGCGTACGGGTTAGGATGAAGGGACAGGATGGGATAAGGCTTCGGGTAAGTGTTAGGGTTAGGCTTATGGGACAGGGACGGTTTAGGGTACATGTTAGGGTACAACAACGGTTTAGGGTGAGCATAGGTATTAGAGTACAGGTTAGTGTTAGGGTATGGCTTAGGATTAGGGGACGAGTTAGTGTAAGGCCTCGGGTAAGTGTTAGGGTTAGGGGACAGGGTCGGATTAGGGTACAGTTTAGGGTACGACAATGGTTAAGGGTGAGCATACATGTTAGGGTACAGGATAGTGTCAGCGTATGGGTAAGGATTAGGGGAAAGTTTAGGGTATGGCTTCCAGTAAGGGGTACGGTTAGGGTTAGGGAATGGAGACGGTTTAGGGCACAGGTTAGTGTACAACAACGGTTTAGGGTGAGCATAAGTGTTAGGATATGGGTTAGTGTTAGCGTACGGGTTAGGATTAGGGGACGGGTTAGGGTAAGGCTTCGGGTAAGGGTTAGGGTTACGGTTAGGGGACGGGGACGGTTTACGGTACAGGTTAGGGTACGACAAAGGTTTAGGGTGAGGCGTACGTGTTAGGGTATGGGTTAGTGTTAGCGTACTTGTTAGGATTAGGGGACGGGTTAGGGTAAGGCTTCGGGTAAGGGTTAGGGATAGGGTTAGGGGACGGGGACAGTTTAGGGGACAGGTAAGTGTACAACAACGGTTTAGGGTGCGCGTAAGTGTGAAGGCACGGGTTAGTGTTATTGTACGGGTTAGGATTAGGGGACGGGTTAGGGTAAGGCTTCGCTAGGGGTTAGGGTTAGGTATGGGTTAGGGTTACTGTTAGGATTAGGTGGACAGGGACGGTTTCGGGTACAGGTTAAGGTACGACAATGGTTTAGGGTAAGCATACGTGTGAGGGCACGGGTTAGTGTTAGAGTAAGGGTTAGGATTAGTGGACGGGTTAGGGTTAGGGTTAGGGGACAGGGACGGTTTAGGGGACAGGTTAGGGTACGACAACGGTTTAGGGTGAGCGTACGTGTGATGGCAAGGGTTAGTGTTAGCGAACGGGTAAGAATTAGGGAATGGGTTAGGGTAAGGCTTCGGGTAAGGGTTAGGGTTAGGGTTAGGGGATGGGGATGGTTTAGGGGACAGGTTAGGGTACGACAACGGTTTAGGGTGAGCGTACGTGTGAGGGCTCGGATTAGTGTTAGCGTATGGGTTAGTATTAGGGTAGGGTTAGGGTAAGGCTTCAGGTAAGGGTTAGGGTTAGGGGACGGGGACGGTTTAGGGGACAGGTTAGGGTACGACAATGGTTTAGGGTGAGCGTACGTGTGAGGGCATGGGTTAGTGTTAGCGTACGCGTTAGGATTAGGGAATGGGTTAGGGTAAGGCTTCGGGTAAGGGTTAGGGTTAGGGTTAGAGTTAGGGGTCGGGGACAGTTTAGGGGACAGGTTAGGGTACGACAACAGTTTAGGGTGAGCGTATGCGTGAGGGCACGGTTTAGTGTTAGCGTAAGGGTTAGGATTAGTGGACGGTTTAGATTACGTCTTCGGGTAAGGGTTAGGGTTAGTGTTAGGGTTAGGGGATGGGTATGGTTTAGGGGACAGGTTAGGGTACGTCAACGGTTTAGGGTAAACGTACGTGTAATGGCACGGGTTAGTGTTAGCATACGGGTTAGGATTAGGGGATGGTTTAGGGTAAGGCTTCGGGAAAGGGTTAGGGTTAGGGTTAGGGGATTGGGACGGTTTAGGGGACAGGTTAGGGTACGACAACGGTTTAGGGTGAACGTACATGTGAGGGCACGGATTAGTGTTAGTGTACGGGTTAGTATCAGGGGACGGGTTAGGGTAAGGCTTCAGCTAAGGGTTAGGGTTAGGGGACGGGGACGGTTTAGGGGACAGGTTAGGGTATGACAACAGTTTAGGGTGAGCATACGTGTGAGGGCACGGGTTAGTGTTAGCATACGGGTTAGGATTAGGGAACGGGTTAGGATAAGGGTTCGGGTAAGGGTTAGGGTTAAGGTTAGGGTTATTGGATGGGGACGGTTTAGGGGACAGGTTAGGGTACGACAACATTTTAGGTTGAGCGTACGTGTGAGGGCACAAGTTAGTGTTAGCATATGGGTTAGGATTAGGGGACGAGTTAGGGTTAGGATTAGAGTTAGGGTTAGGGGACGGGGACGGTTTAGGGGACAGGTTAGGATATGACAACGGTTTAGGGTGAGCGTACGTGTGCGGGCACGGGATAGTGTTAGCGTACGGGTTAGGATTAGGGGACGGGTTAGGGTAAGGCTTTGGGTAAGGGTTAGGTTTAGAGTTAGTGTTAGGGGACGGGGACGGTTTAGGGGACAGGTTAGGGTACGACAACGGTTTAGGGTGAGCGTACGTGTGAGGGCACTGGTTAGTGTAAGCGTATGGGTTAGGATTAGGGGACGGGTTAGGGTAAGGCTTTGGGTAAGCGTTAGGGTTAGGTTTAGGGTTAGGGTTAGGGTTAGGGAACGGGGACGGTTTATGGGACAGGTTAGGGTACGTCAATGGTTTAGGGTGAGCGTACGTGTGAGAGCACGTGTTAGTGTTAGCGTACGGGTTAGGATTAGGGGACGATTAGGATAAGGCTTCGGGTAAGGGTTAGGTTTAGGGTTAGTGTTAGGGGATGGGGACGGTTTAGGGGACAGGTTAGGGTACGACAACGGTTTAGGGTGAGCGTACATCTGAGGGTATGGGTTAGTGTTCGCATACAGGTTAGGATTAGGGGATGGGATAGATTAAGGCTTTGGGTACGGGTTAGGGTTAGGGTTAGGATTATGGTGAGGGTTAGGGGAAGGGGATGGTTTAAGGGACAGGTTAGGGTACGCCTACGGTTTAGGGTGAGCGTACGTGTGAGCGCACGGGTTAGTCTTAGCGTTCGGTTTAGGATTAGGGGGCGGGTTAGGGTAAGGCTTCGGGTAAGTGTTAGGGTTAGAGTTAGGGTTAGGGGATGGGGACGGTTTAGGGTATATGTTAGGGTATGAAAACGGTTTAGGGTGAGCGTACGTGTGAGGGCACGAGTTAGTGTTAGCATATGGGTTAGGATTAGGGGACGAGTTAGGGTTAGGATTAGAGTTAGGGTTAGGGGACGTGGACGGTTTAGGGGACAGGTTAGGATATGACAACGGTTTAGGGTGAGCGTACGCGTGAGGGCATGGGATAGTGTTAGCGTACGGGTTAGGATTAGGGGACGGGTTAGGGTAAGGCTTTGGGTAAGGGTTAGGTTTAGGGTTAGGGTTAGGGGACGGGGATGGTTTAGGGGACAGGTTAGGGTACGACAACGGTTTAGAGTGAGCGTACATCTGAGGGCATGGGTTAGTGTTAGCATACAGGTTAGGATTAGGGGACAGGATAGAGTAAGGCTTTGGGTACGGGTTAGGGTTAGGGTTAGGGTTAGGGTTATGGTGAGGGTTAGGGGACAGAGATGGTTTAGGGGACAGGTTAGGGTACACCAACGGTTTAGGGTGAGCGTACGTGTGAGGGCACGGGTTAGTGTTAGCGTACGGGTTAGGATTAGGGGACGGGTTAGGGTAAGGCTTTGGGTAAGGTTTAGGATTAGGGTTAGGGTTAGGGATCAGGGATGGTTTAGGGGACAGGGTAGGGTATGACAACGGTTTAGGGTGAGCGTACGTGTGAGGGCATGGGTTAGTGTTAGCGTATGGGTTAGGATTAGGGAACGGGTTAGG
>NW_028138423.1:0-18834 GCF_964270905.1 Leucopleurus acutus
CCTATAGCTTAGGAAAATTAAAATCAACAAGACTCAGCCACCCCAAAGTTTAGGGCTGCTGTGTTTACAAGAACCTCGACAACGGAACAACTTAAGTATCCCAGAAAGAGAAAAATGGATAAAGAAGTTGTGGTACTTACATAGAATGGAATATCACTCTGCAATGAAATCAATGTCATCAGGCCCATAGCAGCATAATGAGTGGATTTAGGTAAGATGATTCTGAGTGAAATAAGTCACACAGAAAAAGAAACTAGTCATAAGATATCACTTATAGAGGGAATGTAAACTTGGCTACACATGAACTGAATTACAAAACAGAACAGAGTCTCACATTTAGAAAACCAACTTATGCTTGCTTAAGGGGAAAGGTGAGTTGGGGTGCTGCATAAAACCAGAGATTGAAATGAGCACAGATACCGTTCCATAAGCCAGTAATAGACAAGATATATTCCTTGTTCAACGAAGTGGACTCAACAACCCCTATTCACTGCAGAGGAATATATCTGACTAGTAAGAATCTTAAAACCTATGTGTTTATATGTCTCCATAAGAGGATCAAGTGTGCATCGAGCGGCATAAACACAGCAGTGAAAATCAGCTAAACCCCATTATAAAAATAAATTTCAAAATCAAAACACAAAGACAGTGAAAGAGAGATAAATTCTTAAATAATTCGTTCAGGGCTTGTGACGAAACCTGGATTTACCACATCTACACCCACAGCTGGGAGAGACATAAGGCTGGACACTTGGGGCTGTGAGGATTGGTGAGGTTCGGTGAGCAAATGCAAACCCTTTGAAGTAGTACTGCGTGCTACCCATTCCATGGGTCCCAACTCTCCAGGTTTAAGGGATTCTTCCTACAGCTAAAACATGTGTGGGAAACCCAGAGGATGGTCCACAGTGTGATCGGGCAAGGTTTCTAAAACGCATCTCATTATTCGTCCGCTGGTACTCGGGTTCACCATTCCAGGCGCTTTACTAACAATCTCCCCACTTGGAGAGTCAGTGCTTGTAACCTCCTGTTTGGCACACTCTGCAATTTCTGCGGAGGATGAACGGGAATAGGGAGAACCAATGAGAGACTAGCTGTAGGTGTTTGGACGGGCACATTTCACTCTAATTTCCCACCAGGATGTAGAATTAACCAAAGACTCAGCGTGCCGTGCCGGAACCAGAATAGGGCCTGAAGCAATCCTGTTGATTTGTGGCCAGCTCACAGAAAGCGAGTTGAAAAAACGAGCTCAGGGGCACTGCAATTCACAAACCTGCAGAGTTATAAAGGACAACTATTGTCCAAAAATGTATTGAGGTATGGCTGTGAAGAGGACTTGAAACAAGGCACAATTGCAGGAAACAGATTTCAGGAGGTAGATTGGAATTGCATTTAAAGCATATGAAAAGCGGCAGATCTTCGGCAACGATGCACTTGGCCAAAAAGGGCGTATGCGTTTTTTCCTGAATATATTCAGGATAAAACGCATACGCCCTTTTTGGCCAACCAAGCAAGCGGGAAATTCAAATCTACACTACAAAGAAGTCTCATCCTAACACGTACCCTAACCCTATCCCGCTACCGTACCCTAACCTGTACCTGAGACCGTACCCATTCCCTAACCCTAACCCTTACCGTAAGCTGTACACAAACACTAACCCGTATGCTAACATGTACCCTAACAGTAACACATAGCCATACACTAAACTTTATCCTTACCCTACCCCATATCCTAACCCTTTCCCTAAACCGTACCATAACCCGTACCCTAATCCTAACCCATCCCCTAACATTAACCCATAACCTAACCCGTACCCTAATCCTAACCCATACACTCACACGTACCCTAACCCTAACCCGTTGTCATACCCTAACCTGTAACCTAATCTGTACCCATTCCCTAACCCTAACCCTAACCCTTACACTATCCCGTACCATAATCCTAACCTGTACACTAACACTAAACTATACCTTAACACTTACCCTACTCCTAACCCGTGGTCATACCCTAAACTGTACCCCAAACCATACCCGTTCCCTAACCCTAACCCTAACCCTTACCCTAAACCATACCTTAATCCTAACCCGTACACTAACACTAAACTGTACCCTAACACGTACCCTAACCCTAACCCTTTGTTGTTCCCTATACTGTACCCTAAACTGTACCCCTTCCTTAACACTAAACCTAACCCTAACCCTTACCCTAACCCATACCTAACACTAACCCATACACTAAACCTAACCATAACCCTGAATGTAAACCATACCCTAATCCTAACCCATACCCTAACACTAACCCATACCTTAACCCGTACCCTAACACTAAACCATAGCCATACCCTAAACTGTACCCTAACACTAACCCATACCACAACCATAACCCTAAACCA
The DNA here is from genome assembly GCF_964270905.1 of Leucopleurus acutus. NCBI lineage: Eukaryota > Metazoa > Chordata > Mammalia > Artiodactyla > Delphinidae > Leucopleurus > Leucopleurus acutus. The sequence continues at coordinate 2,391 of NW_028138423.1, forward strand.
TACTCTAAGCCGTACAATAATCCTAACCCGTATCCTAACCTTAAACCTTACCCTAAACCCTAATCCTTACCCTTAGCTTAATTTAGTTTTTTTGTATTTAAAAAAATATTTTCTTGGGTTAAAACAAACTAGCAGAACAACAAAATAGGGGGCTTCGCTGGTGGTGCGGTGGTTAGAATCTGCCTGCTAATGCAGGGGACACAGGTTCGAGCCCTGGTCTGGGAGGATCCCACATGCCATGGAGCAACTAGGCCCATAAGCCACAACCAGTGAGCCCTCGCATCTGGAGCCTGTGCTCTGCAACAAGAGAGGCTGCAATAGTGAGAGGCCCGCGCACCGAGATCAAGAGTGGCCCCCCACTTGCCACAACTAGAGAAAGCCCTCACACGGAAACTCAGACCCAACACAACAAAAATAAATAATTAAATAATAAACTCCTACCCCCCCCCCAGAAAAAGAACAACAAAATAAAACAGAAAGTAACCTGAGTGTCCCTCAAAAAGCTAAGTCTGAAATAGTTGGTACTTCTGTTCTATGGACTGTTATGTAGCCTATAAAAAGTGTGAGAGCTAAATCTGTTTTTCTACAGTGAGAAGCATGATATTCCAGATGTATAGAACACCTGGATAAAATGAGAACTCTACACATTATGCTGGTCGTTTCAGTAAATGGGAAAGGATGGCAAGTGGTAAAATATTATCTTTTCCTTTAATTTTTTAAATTTCACTTGTTACAAAGAACTTCAATTATAATTGTACTTTAAAAAAGTAACAATGGAAATTTAAAAGAAAAAATATATATTGTGTGTTCAGTTATGTTTCATAGAATTATGAAATGCTCCACCCTCTGGCCATTACCTGCAAAAGCAGCTTTAAAACCTATGCTAATTTTCACTTCATATGAACAAGTCCTGCAGGGCTGTAAAGGAAACCTGCCTTCATCATGTTTTGCAGGAGGTAAAGATCAAAGTATTTCAAAATGTGGCACATATTTCAAGAAAACCATTTGAAGAACTAAGCTGTAATAACCATTTGAAAAATAAAAGGACATGCCTGAAAGCTCAATTTCAAAGGATTATGAGACACATGCAAATCCAACCACACAGAGGTATCAGCTCACACCATTCAGAATAACCATCAGGAAAGAAACTACAAATGATCAATGCTGAAGAGGTTGTGGAGAAATGCATACCCTTAATTTGAAGTGGGACGTAACCTGGTAAGAGTCACTAATGGGAACAGGGTGGAGGTGCCTTTAAAAGGTAAACATTGAGCTACTATATGATCCAGCAGGCCCACTCCTGGGCCTATAACATAAGAAGACATAATTGGAAAGACACAGGCAGGCAAATCTGCACTGCAGCAGTATTACAATAGCCAAGACATGGAAGCAACCAAAAGTCCATCAACAGATGAGTGGACAAAGAGGAACTGTTACATATAGAGATGGAATATTAGCTCGGGAAAAAAATGAAACCATGCCATTTGCAGCACCATAGATGAGTCTAGAGGTAACCATGCAACTTGTAGTAAGTGAGAAAGCGAAAGACACCTAACGTATATCACTTATAGGTGTTACCTGAAAATTGATAACAATGAAGATATTTCCACAGAGAAAGGCAATCACAGATTCATTGAACAAACTTATGGTTCCCCAAATCAAAAGGTGTGAGGATTGGATACATTACGATATTGGGGTTAACATAGATATAGAAACACATGTGAAATATATAATCACCAAAGACCTATGGAATACCAAGAGAAGACTACTCAACATTGTGTCATAACCTACCTGGGAAAAGGTTCCAAAGAAGAATAGATATATGTATGTGTGTGAAAGAACCACATCTTGCACACCTAGAACAAAAAAAAAACCATTGTAATCAAATTTGCTGCGATAAAAAATAAAAATTAAATTAAAAATATGAACAAGAAATAATGAGACATAAACTGAAAGGAATTTTTCCTGGCACATCCCATTCTAATTTTCAACCTAGAACAGGACTTCCATTAAGGCTCTGTTGCCCTGGTAACCAGATTTGGTAAAGGAGAAATGCTGCCGCCTTGTGGCTGTTTCACACAACAGCAGCTTTAAACCAAGAGGTAATGTTCACTTAATATTCAAAATATGTGCAGCACTGTAAAGGACACCGGGCCTCAAAAGATGTCCTGGGGTCGTAATCGACCAGAAAATTCAAAAGACGTCAACATTTCAAGAAGACAATGTCAAGAGGCATATTTTACGCACATTTTGTCTTTTCTTTTTTTCTCTTTAAAATAAAAGGAAATTGAAAAATGCGCAACATCAGCAATGAATAAAGCCATGCAAATCCAATTACAGAAATGTTCACCTCACAGCCGTCAGAATGTTCTTCAGCAAAAAGTCTACAAAGAATAAATGCTGAAGGGGTTTCAGAGAACTGTGTACCCTCCAGCTGCTGGGGGGATGTAAACTGGTAACAGCCAGTAGCGAGAACATAATGGAGGTGCGTTTAAGGGTAAAAATTGAGCTACCATGTGATCTGGTAGGTCCTTTGATGTGCCTATCACCTGAGCAGAGCAGAATGGAAAAGACACAGGCTGGCAATCCTGTACTGCAGGAATATTTAACATAGCCAAGACTTAGAAGAAACCAAAATGTCCATCAACAGAAAAATGCACAAAGAGGAAGTGGTCCATATAAACAATGGAATATTAGCCATGGAAAACAATGAAACAGTGCCGTTTGCACCACCATATAAGGACCTAGAGATAATCACTCAAATTAAAGAAAGAAAGTGAAAGACAGATATCCTATGACATCACTTCTAGGTGTTACCTAAAAGTTGATACTCACGAACTTATTTCCAAGAGAAGGAAAAGCATGGATTAAGAAAAAAAAATTATGTTTAACCAAATGGAAAAGTGTAAGGAATGTGTGAATTAGGATATGAGGGTTAACAGACATGTGCTAATACATATGAAATATATAATCACAAAATACCTATGGAATACCAAGAGAGGTCTAGGCAACACTCTGTAATAACCTACACAGTAAAGAATGCAAAGATAAATGACAGATACATTGATATAATGAACCAGATTCTGTACACCTAGGAGAAACAAAATATTTTTATCAAGTTTGCTCTGATAATTAATAAAAATTAAATTTATAAAACAAACAAGAAGTAAGGAGATATAAGCTCTTGGGGATGTGCTCTGGCACATTCCACTCTAATTTGCAGCCTATTAACACGATTTCCAGGAAGGCTCTGCTGCCCAAAAACCCAGAGTTGGCAATGTAGAAATTCTGCTGCCTTGTGGCCGTTTTCCGCAAGAGTGGCGTTAAGCCCACAGCTAATGTTCTCTTAACATTCACAAGGACTCAGGGCTGCAAAGGACACCTGCCCTAAACAACTGTGCTGAGGTAGGGAATGGACAATAAAATTCAAAACTGACAAATTTTTCAAGACGATAGTATGAAGAGGTAAGTTTGACTCACTCTCTTGTTTAAAAAAAGGAAAATGGGTGAAAGCTCAACCTCAGGAATTATTAGACTCATGCAAATCTAATGTACAAAAAGGTTTCAACTCACACCAGTCGACTGACCATCAGCAAAAGATCTACAAACAATAAATTCTGAAGGGGTTTTAGAGAACTGTGTACCCTCTAGCTGCTGGTGAGATGTAACGTGGTAAGAGCCAATAATGAGAACAGAAAGGAACTACGATTAAAAGTAAAAGTTGAGATACCATTCGATGCAGCAGTCACACCACTGGGCCTCTCACCTGAGAAGACCAGAATCGAGAAGACTTGGGCTGCAAAAGCTACACTGCAGCCTTATTCACAATAGCCAAGACAGTGAAGCCACCAAAATGTCCATCAACAGATGTATGGATGAAGAAGAAGTGGTCCACGTTCACAATAGAATATTAGCCATAGAAAACAATGAAACACTGCTATTTGAGGTGCCATAGATGAGCTTGGAGATAATCACAGAATATGAGGTAAGTCAGAAAGCAAAAGACCTATATCCTATGATATCACTTATAGGCGTTATCTAATAACTAACACAAATGAACATATTTCCACAGAGAAAGACACTCACAGACTTAGAAATTAAGTATGCTTATCTAAAAGGAAAGGTGGGCAGAATGGATAAATTAAGATTAACGTTACCATACGTATACAAATACATATAATAAACATATATCGAAAAGACGGACCATATAGCAAGGGAGGTCTACGGAACACTGTAATATTTTACATGGGAAGAGGATCTGAACATGAATAGACATATATATTGTACAAATGAACCAGATTGTGTACATCTGGACAAACAATATCTAATCATTACCCCGATTAAATAAATTTTAAAAACCAAGATGTAATGAGACATAAACTTATGGGCGTTCCTCCTGGCACATTCCATTCTAACTTAAAACCTAGGACCACGACTTCCAGAAAGGCTCTGCTGCCCTAGTACTCAGATTTGGGAAAGGACAAATGCTGCCTCCTTGTGGCCGTTTCCCACAACAGCAGCTTTAAACCCAGTGCTAATTGTCACTAAATATTCACCAAACTTGCAGTTCTGTAATGACATCTGCCCTCCAAAAAAATCCTGGGGTCGAATATCCACCAAAAATTCAAAAGAGGGCAACCTTCCAAGAAGAGAGCTTCAAGAGATATATTGTACTCACACTTGATTTTTAACAGAAAGGAAAAAGGCGTGGAAAATGATGAATTTTAGGAATTTTTAAAGTCATGCAAACCCAAATTACAAAAACCTATCAGGTCACAGCAGTCAGACTGGCCATTAGCAAAAATGCTGCAAACTATAAATGCTGAAGGGATTGTGGAGAAGTTCGTACCCTCGGTTCTAAGGGAGACATGGTAAGAGCCACTAATGAAAACAAAATGGAGGTGCTTTGAAAAGGTAAACATTGAGCTACTAGTCAATCAGTCACACCCACTGCTGGGCCTATCACCTGAGAAAATGAGAATCAAAAAGTCACAGGCTGGCAATCTTGCACTCCAGCAATATTTAATATAGCCAACACTTGGAAGCAACGAAAATGTCCCTCAACAGAGCTATGCACCAAGAAGTGGTCCATATACACGATGGAATATTACTCCGATAAAAATATAAATTAAATTTAAAAAAGAAACAAAAATAAGGAGACATCAGCCTTTGGGGGTTTATCCGGGCACATTCCACTCTAATTTATAACCGAGGAAGACCACTGGCTGGAAGCTCTGTTTCCCTAGTACCAGCATGGGGAACAAAGAAAGGCTGCCGCAATCTGGCCGTTATCTGCAAAAGCAGCTTTAAAGCCTGTGCTAATGGTCACTTCATGTGAACAAGTACTGCAGGGCTGTAAATGAAACCTGCCCTCAAAATGTTTTGAGGGAGGTAATGGCCAATAAATTTCAAAATGTAACACATACTTTAGAAAACACTTTGAAGGGCTAAGCTGTAATCACAGTTTGAAAAATAAAAAGGACATGTCTTAAAGCTCAATTTCAAAGGATTATGAGTCATATGCAAATTCAACCACAAAGAGGTATCAGCTCACACCAGTCAGAATATCCATCAGCAAGAAAACTACAAACAATAAATGCTGAAGCCATAAAAAGAAACAAAATTGAGCTATTTGTAATGAGGTGGATAGACCTAGAGTCTGTCATACACAGTGAAGTAAGTCAGAAAGAGAGAGACAAATACCGTATGCTAACACATATACCTGTAATTTAAGAAAAAAAAATGTCATGAAGAACCTAGGGGTAAAACAGGAGTAAAGACAGAGACCTACTAGAGAATGGACTTGAGGATATGGGGAGGGGGAAGGGTAAGCTGTGACAAAGGGAGAGAGAGGCATGGACATATATACACTACCAAACGTAAGGTAGATAGCTAGTGGGAAGCAGCAGCATGGCACAGGGAGATCAGCTCGGTGCTTGTGACCGCCTGGAGGGGAGGGAGGGTGGGAGGGAGGGAGACGCAAGAGGGAAGTGATATGGGAACATATGTATATGTATAACTGATTCATTTTGTTGTAAAGCACAAGCTAGCACACCATTGTAAAGCAATTATACTTCAATAAAGATGTTAAAAATAAATAAATAAATAAATGCTGAAGGTGTTGTGGAGAAATGCATACCCTCAACTTTAAGTGAGATGTAACCTGGAAAGAGCCACTAATGAGCACAGAATCATGGTGCATTTAAACGGTAAACCCTGAGATACTATATGATACAGGAGGCCCACTCTTGGGCCTATAACATAAGAAGACAGAATTGGAAAGACACAGGCAGGCAAATGTGCAGTGCAGCAGTATTACAATAGCCAAGACATGGAGGCAACCAGAAAGTCCATCAAGAGGTGAGTGGACAAAGAAGAACTGGTACATGTACAGATGGAATATTATCTAGGGAAAAAAATGAAACAATGCCATTTGCAGCACCGTAGATGATTCTAGAGGTAATCAGGCAAATTGTACTAAGTCAGACAGCAAAAGACACATATCCTATAATATCACTTATAGGTGTTAGCTAAAAATTGATACCAATGAAGATATTTCCACAGAGAAAGGCAATCACAGATTCATTAAACAAAGTTAAGGTTCACCAAATGGAAAGGTGTGAGGACTGGATATATTAGGATATTGGGGTTAACATAGGTATAGAAACACATGTGAAATATATAATCATCAAAGACCTACGGAATACCAAGAGAAGACTACTCAACATTGTGTCACAAGCTACATGAGAAAACGATCTGAAGAAGTATAGATACATGTAAAAGAACCACATTTTACACACCTAGAACAAACAAAACATTTTAATCAAATTTGCTCTGATAAAAAATAAAAATTAAAAAAAGAACAAGAAAAAAAAGAGAGAAAAAAGGAAAAAAAAGAACAAGAAGTAATGAGACATACACTTAAGGGACTTTTTGCTGGCACATTGCACGACTTCCATTAAAGCTCTGTCATCACTAATAAAGCAGCTTTATAAGCAATGTTGAAGGTAGCTTAAAAGAATTCTCACTAATTATTGACAGTAACAAGAAAACAAACAAAAGTAAAAATCTCACGGCAAAAAGTATACATAGAGTAAGGGTAGTAGATCAAACACTTATTAAACTTCTGTAAAGAATAAAAGACAACAGTAGTACTTTTTTTAAAAGAGAGGGCCCAAATAAATCAGAACTGAAAGAGATGATGTTACAAGAGCCACCACAGAAATACAAAGTATCCTAAGATACACACAGGGTAACTCAGGGCTCAGACTGGACAGAGCCCACTCTCCATTCCCCTGTACATGACTTACAGGAGACTCAGGAACTGAGGAGGGGGTCCTTGAGGAGAGGCACAAGATAGAAGATGTTAGGCATTAACATGACTGCATTCATTTTAAACATGCCTGAACTACATTCACATGAGATGATTTTGTCCTGTTTGTACATCAGCACCTCTAGTCGGAACTGTAGATCTTTGGTTTCACCACCTCTATGACAGCATTAGCTTCACCTGCTGTGGACCGTCTCCTATAGGATTTCTAGAACCACAAAACATCGAAGCTCCACAGGACCCAGAGTCTGTGCGACTCCACTCAGAGTCTCAACTGCACTCAGAGACTCAGAGTCTCAACAGAGACTCCCCTCTTGGAGGACACACACAAAGTAGTGTGCACATCAGGACCCAGGGGAAGGAGCAGTCACCCCATAGGTGAATGATCATACCTAGCTGCTAGTTTTAGAGGGTCTCCTGCAGAGGTGGGGTGTGGCTGCAGCTCACCATGGGGACAATGACACTGACAGCAGAAGTTCTGGGAAATACTCCTTGGCGTGAACTCTCCCAGAGTCCACCATTAGCCTCACCAAGAGCAAGGTAGGCTCCAGTGCTGGGTCGCCTCAGTCCAAACAACCAACAGGGAGAGAACCCAGCCCCATGCCTCAGCAGACAAGCGGATTAAACTTTTTATTAAACTTTTATTTAATCCACAGACAAGCAGATTAAAGCTCTGCCCACCAGAGCAACACCCAGCTCTACCCACCACCAGTCCCTCGCATAAGGAAGCTTGCACAAGCCTCTCAGATAGACTCAATCACTGGAGAGCAGACAGCAGAAGCAAGAAGAACTACAATTCTGCAGCCTGTGGAAGGAAAACCACATTCACAGAAAGATAGAGAAAATGAAAAGGCAGAGGACTTTATACCAGATCAAGGAACAAGATAAATCCTCAGAAAAACAATGAAATGAAGTGGGGATAGGTAACCTTCCAGTAAAAGAATTCAGAATAATGATAGTGAAGATGATCCAAGACCTTAGAAAAATAATGGAGGCAAAGATCGAGAAGATGCAAGAAATGCTTAACAAAGACCTAGAAGAATTAAGGAACAAACACCTAGAAGAATTAAAGAACAAACAAACAGAGATGAACAATACAATAACTGAAATGAAAAATACACTAGAAGGAATCAGTAGCAGAATAACTGTGACAGAAGAACGGATAAGTGACCTGGAAGACAGAAAGGTGGAAATCACTGCCATGGAACAGAATAAAGAAAAAGAATGAAAATAAATGAAGACAACCTAAGAGACTTCTGGGACAACATTAAATGCAACAACATTCGCATTATAGGGGTCCCAGATGGAGAACAGAGAGAGAAAGGACTCGAGAAAATATCTGAAGAGATTATAGTTGAAAACTTCCCTAACATGGGAAAAGAAATAGCCACCGAAGTCCACGAAGCGCAGAGAGTCCCAGGCAGGATAAACCAAAGGAGAAAAATGCCGAGACACACAGTAATCAAATTGAAAAAATTAAAGACAAAGAAAAATTATTGAAAGCAACAAGGGAAAAATGACAACATACAACGGAACTCCCATAAGGTTAACAGCTGATTTCTCAGCAGAAAATCTACAAGCCAGAAGGGAGTGGCATGATAAATTTAACGTGATGAAAAGGAAGAACCTACCACCAAGAGTACTCCACCCAGCAAGTATCTCATTCAGATTTGATGGAGAAATCAAAAGCTTTACAGACAAGCAAAAGCTAAGAGAATTCAGCACCATGAAACCAGCTCTACAACAAATGCTAAAGGAACTTCTCTAAGTGGGAAACACAAGAGAAGAAAAGGACCCACTAAGACAAACCCATAACAATTAAGAAAATAGTAATAGGAACATACATATTGATAATTACCTTAAACATGAATGGATTAAATGCTCCAACCAAATGACACAGGCTTACTGAATAGAAAAACAAGATCCATATATATGCTGTCTACAAGAGACCCATTTCAAACCTAGGGACACATACAGACTGAAAGTGAGGGGATGGAAAATATATTCCATGCAAATGAAAATCAAAAGAAAGCTGGAGTAGCAATACTCATATCAGATAAAATAGATTTTAAAATAAAGAATGTTACAAGAGACAAGGAAGGACACTACATAATGATCAAGGGATCAATCCAAGATATAACAATTATAAATATATATGTACCCAACACAGGAACACCTCAATATATAAGGCAACTGCTAACAGCTATAAAAGAGGAAATCAACAGTAACATAATAATAGCAAGGGACTTTAACACCTCACTTACACCAATGGAGATCATCCAGACAGAAAATTAATAAGGAAACACAAGCTTTAAATGACACAATAGACCAGATAGATTTAATGGATATTTATAGGACATTCCATCCAAAAACAGCAGACTACAAGTTCTTCTCAATGGTACACGGAACATTCTCCGGGATAGATCACATCTTGGGTCACAAATAAAGCCTCAGTAAATTTAACAAAACTGAAATCATATCAAGCAGCTGTTCCGACCACAATGCTATGAGATTAGAACTCAATTACAGGGAAAATAACGTAAAAAACAAACACATGGAGGCTAAACAATACGTTTCTAAATAACCAAGAGATCACTGAAGAAATAAAAGAGGAAATCAAAAACTACCTAGAGACAAATGACAACAAAAACACGATGATTGAAAACCTATGGGATGCAGCAAAAACAGTTCTAAGAGGGAAGTTTATAGCAATAAAAGCCTACCTCAAGAAACCAGAAAAATCTCAAATAAACAATCTAACCCTACACCTAAAGGAACTAGAGAACGAAGAACAAAACCCAAAGTTAATAGAAGGAAAGAAATCATAAAGATCAGAGCAGAAATAAATGAAATAAAAACAATAGCAAAGATCAATAAAACTAAAAGCTGGTTCTTTGAGAAGATAAACAAAAATGATAAACCTGTAGCCAGACTCAAGTAAAAGAGGGAGAGGACTCAAATCAATAAAATTAGAAATGAAAAAGGAGAAGTTGTAACAGACACCACAGAAATACAAAGCATCCTAAGAGACCTCTACAAACAACTCTATGCCAATAAAATGGACAACCTGGAAGAAATGGACAAATTCTTAGAAAGGTATAACCTTCCAAGACTGAACCGGGAAGAAATAGAAAATATGAACAGACCTATCACAAGTAATGAAATTGAAAGTGTGATTAAAAATCTTCCAACAAACAAAAGTCCAGAACTAGATGGCATCAGAGGTGAATTCTATCAAACATTTAGACAAGAGCTAACACCCAATCTTCTCAAACTCTTCAGAACTTTTCAGGGGAAGGAACAGTCCCAAACTCATTATATGAGGCCACCATCACCCTGATACCAAAACCAGACAAAGATACTACAGAAAAAGAAAATTAGAGACCAATATCACTGATTAATATAGATGTAAAAATCCTCAACAAAATACTAGGAAACAGAATTGAACAACACATTAAAAGGATCATGCACCATGATCAGGTGGGGTTTATCCCAGGGATGCAAGAATTCTTCAATATACACAAATCAATCAATGTGATACACCACATTAACAAATTGTAGAATAAAAATATGATCATCCCAATAGATGCAGGAAAAGCTTTCGACAAAATTCAACACCAATTTATGATTAAAAGTCTCCAAAAAGTGGGCATAGAGGGAATCTACCTCAACATAATAAAGGCAGTATATGACAAACCCACAGCAAACATCATTCTCAATAGTGAAAAACTAAAAGCATTTCCTCTAAGATCAGGAACAAGACAAGGATGTCCACTCTCACCACTATTACTCAACATAGTTTTGGAAGTCCTAGACACAGTAATCAGAGAAGAAAAAGAAATAAAAGGAATACAAATTGGAAAAGAAGAAGTAAAATTGTCACTGTTTGCAAATGACACGATACTACACATAGTGAATCCTAAAGATGCCACCAGAAAACTACTAGAGCTAATCAATGAATTTGGTAAAGTTGCAGGATACAAAATTAATGCACAGAAATCTCTTGCATTCCTATACACTAATAATGAAAGATCAGAAAGAGAAATTAAGGAAACAATCTCATTCACCATTGCAACAAAAAGAATAAAATACGGAGGAATGAACCTACATAAGGAGGTAAAAGACCTGTACTCAGAAAACTATAAGACACTGCTGAAAGAAATCAAAGATGATATAAACATATGGAGGTATAAACCATGTTCTTGGATTAGAAGAATCAATATTGTGTAAATGACTATAGTACCCAAAGCAAGCTACAGATTCAATGCAATCCCTATCAAATACCACTGGCATTTTCTACAGAACTAGAACAAAAAAATCTTAAAATTTGTATGGAGACACAAAAGACCCCGAATAGCCAAAGCAATCTTGAGGGAAATTAAAAGAGCTGGAGGAATCAGACTTCCTAACTTCAGACTATACTACAAAGCTACATTAATCAAGACTATATGGTACTGGCACAAAAACAGAAATATAGATCAATTGAACAAGATAGAAAGCCCAGAGATAAACCTACGTACCTATGGCTAACTCATCTATGACAAAGGAGGCAAAGATATACAATGAAGAAAAGACAGTCTCTTCAGTAAGTGGTGCTGGGAAAACTGGACAACCACACGTGAAAGAATGAAATTAGAACGCTCCATAACACCATACACAAAAATAAACTCAAAATTAATTAGAGATCTAAATGTTAGACCAGACACTATAAAATTATTAGAGGAAAACATAGGCAGAACACTCTATGACATAAATCACAGCAAGATCCTTTTTGACCCACCTCCTAGAGAAGTGGAAATAAAAACAAAAATAAACAAATGGGACCTAATGAAACTTCAAAGCTTTTGCACAGCAAAGGAAAACATAAACAAGACGAAAATACAACCCTCAGAATGGGAGAAAATGTTTTCAAATGAAGCAAATGACAAAAGATTAATCTCCAAAATTTACAAGCAGCTCGTGTAGCTCAATATCACAAAAACAAACAACACAATCCAAAAATGGGCAGAAGACCTAAATAGACATTTCTCCAAAGGAGATATACAGATTGCCAATAAACACATGAAAGGATGCTGAACATCACTAATCATTAGAGAAATGCAAATCAAAACTACAGTGAGTTATCACCTCCCAGCAGTCAGAATGGCAATCATCAAAAAATCTACAAACAATAAATGCTGGAGAGGCATTTACTGGAGAAAAGGGAACGTTCTTGCACTGTTGCTGGGAATGTAAATTGTTATACCCACTAGGGATAACAGTATAGAGGTTCCTTAAAAAACTAAAAATAGAAGTACCATACAACCCAGCAATCCAACTACTGGGCATTTGCCCTGAGAAAACCATAATTCAAAAAGAGTTATATACAACAATGTTCGTTGCAGTTCTACTTACAATAGCCAGGACATGGAAGCAACCTAAGTGTCCATCGACAGATGAATGGATAAAGAATATCTGGCACATATATAAATGGAATATTACTCAGCCATAAAAAGAAACAAAACTGAGTTATTTGTAGTGAGGGGGATGGACTTAGAGTCTGTCCTACACAGTGAAGTGAGTCAGAAAGAGAAAAATAAATACCGTGTGCTAACAGAGATATATGGAATCTAAAGAAAAAAGTTTATGAAGAACCTAGGGGCAGGACAGGATTAAGGACACAGACATAGAGAAAGGACTTGAGGACACGGGGAGGGGGAAGGGTAAGCTGGGACGAAGTGAGAGAGTGCCATGGACATATATACATTACCAAATGTAACATCGATAGTTACTGGGAAGCAGCCACATAGCACAGGGAGATCAATTCGGTGCTTTGCGACCACCTAAAGGGGTGGGATGTGGAGGGTGGGAGGGAGATGTAAGAGGGAGGGGATATGGTGATATATGTATATGTATAATTGATTCACTTTGTTATACAGCAGAAACTGACACTCCATTGTAAAGCAATTATACTCCAATAAAGGTGTAAAAGGAAAATAAAAAAGAAAGAAGCCCAGAGATAAACCTACACACGTATGGTCAACTAATCTATGACAAAGTAGGCAAGACTATACAATGGAGAAAAGACAGTGTCTTCAATCAGTGGTGCTGGGAAAAATGGACAGCTACATGTAAAAGAATGAAATTAGAACACCCCCTAACACCATACACAAAAATAAATTCAAAATGGATTAGAGACCTCAATGTAAGACCGGACAGTATAAAACTCTTAGAGGAAAACATAGGAAGAATACTCTAACATAAATCACAGCAAGATCTTTTTTGATCCACCTCCTAGAGTAATGACATAAAAAAGAAAACTAAACAAATGGGACCTAATGAAACGTAAAAGCTTTTGCAAAGCAATGGAAACTACAAACACAAAAAGACAACTCTCAGAATGGGAGAATATATTTGCAACTGAATCAATGGACAAAGGATTAATCTCCAATATATATAAACAGCTGATGCAGCTCAATATTAAAAAAACAAACAACCCAATACAAAAATGGGCAGAAGATCTAAATAGACATTTCTTCCAAAAAGACGTAGAGATGGCCAAGGAGCACATGAAAAGCTGCTCTACATCACTAATTATTAGAGAAATGCAAATCAAAACTACAATGAGGTATCACCTCACACCTGTTAGAATGGGCATCATCAGAAAATCTACAAACAACAAATGCTGGAGAGGGTGTGGAGAAAAGGAACCCTCTTCCACGATTGGTGGGAATGTAAATTGATAGTCACTATGGAGAACAGTATGGAGGTTCCTTAAAAAACTAAAAATAGAATTACCATATGATCCAGCAACCCACTACTGGGCATATACCCAGAGAAAACCATAAATCAAAAAGACACATTCACCACAATGTTCATTGCAGCACTATTTACAATAGCCAGGTAATGGAAGCAACCTAAATGCCCACAGACAGACAAATGGATAAAGATGTGGTACATATATAAAATGGACTATTAGCCATAAAAAGGAATGAAATTGGGTCATTTGTAGAGACGTCGATGGATCTAGAGACTGTCATACAGAGTGAAGTAAGTCAGAAAGAGAAAAACAAATATTGTATATTAACGCATATATGTGGAACCTAGAAAAACTGTACAGATTAACCGGTTTGAAGGGAAGAAATAGAGACACAGATGTAGAGAACAAATGTATGGACACAAAGAGGGGAAAGCCATGGGGGGGTGGCGGTGGGAGGAGTTGGGAGATCGGGATTGACATGTATACATTTATATGTATAAAATAGATAACCAATAAGAACCTGCTGTATAAAAAATAAATAAAATAAAATGAAAAATAAAATTTTTCAAAAAAACGGAAAAATGTTATTCCCTTCACATACATGTATTTATATGAATGAATTATTTCCATGCTTACATCCATAAGTACAAAAAAGAGGAATAAAACCTACCTTGAAACAAAAAACAAAACAGAACCCACCAGTTATACAGATGAAAACCCAATCAGGGCACTTGCTCCAGTGATAGACAATTCTGAAGTTGGTCAGAGGTGGGGATTCCGCTTGCATGCAGCCAGCAGCCACCCCGCAAGGAGTGTCCTCATTACAAGCCTGGGGGACCGTGCCGAGGCATCTGTGAGTAAACGTGAGATGAGCCCCAGGCCAGCTGCTGCTGAACTGTTCCCACCCGTCCCAGGTAAAACACCTGAATATATACAAGGACTTGAAAGCCTAGAGGAAGGGCCATAGAGCCACACGAGTGACAGCATGCCGGCCAACTTGGTGCCTGCAGGCCAGCCAGGATGGTCCTGGCCCTGGGTGCTCTTCTGGAAGATTTCCATTTCCCTGCCTGAGATACCCGTCCTGTCCCTGCCCCCACTGCTTTTTTCCTTCCTCACCTCTGCCCAGGGAGAAATTCCAGCAGCAGGTATGGGTGACACATCCTCTTCTTTAGCAGGTGGCAGCCTGGCAACTGCTGCAGAAAGTCCAGCAGAGCCCCACTCACACTGGGCCACCCACAAAGCCGTGGCCTCTCACTCCCTCCCACCAGCCCAGCCCCGAGACTGCTGACAGGGCAGAGAAAATGGCGTCAGGCACGGCTGCAGGGGCTCTTGCTGCCTGGAGTGGTATTTATATTGATCTCAACCCAGGCACACCTGGGAAGGGCAGGCTGGCACGGTAAGGCTGCCCAGCTCAGCCAATCATCACCCCTCAGGGGCTCACAGTTGCAGAAAATGGAACTTGCTGAACCGGCCAGGTCCAAGGAACAGGTGTGGGCTCCTGAGAGTCAGGATAGACAAGGGGCTGCAGCTTTGGCTTGTTTTCTAATCATTTTATCTGGCCCATGAGTGGGAGACAACTTCAAGAAAACCCTCTCCTAATGAGAGAAACCCAGGAGTCAGGGAGAGGAGGGGTGGGTGGTGGTTGGAGACAGAGGCCTGGTGCCCCGGGTGCAGTGGAAGTCTCTGGAAGACCAGGTGGAGGGAGGCCGCACAGAGTGATGCCCAGGGTCACAGACCTGTCGCAGTTACTGTTTGTTAGTTCAAGTCCTGCTCTGAGGTGCTCTGTGTCAGCTCTGAGCGACAGGTGAGCTGGGGGTGCTCTGCAATGAGGGCTATGTGCACGGTTCCTGTGTGCAGGCCTGCCACGGTACCTGCAAGGGTAGCTCTGTATCCTGGGAGGGGCCTGACCACGAGAGCCCCGTGGGCTGGGGTGGGGGTGGGGTACCTGCCCAGGTGAGCTCCATATTCTGGGATTGGTCTGACCACGAGAGCCCCATGGGCTGCTGGGGACCTGGTAAAGGATGTCAGGACAGTCAGTGAAGCCACCGAGGATATACCTCCAGTTGCTCCTAATTCCTACACCCTGCTGGTCATTCTAACAACCACCAGGACATGGTATTCTGTATTAGTCTTCAATGATGCCTTCTTTTGTATTCCATTAGTCCCAGAGTCACAAGAAATTTTGGCTTGTGAGTGGCAGGACTCAACATACAACTAAAACAATACTTCCGGGCCGTCTTGCCCCAAGGGTGCAAAAATTCCCACACCATCTTTGGGGAAACCTTAGCTAAAGACCTAAAAGTTCTACCTCTGGAAAAGGAAACCCTCCTTCAGTACGCAGATGACATTCTGATCGCCAGCCCTACTAAGGAGGC
>NW_028138422.1:0-18620 GCF_964270905.1 Leucopleurus acutus
TGAGGGATGAATATTGCTCACTATAGGGCTATTAGACATACTAGGTACAGTATAACTTTCTTAGTTACTGCCAGAGCTGTGCAGTACATCACAATATTTGTTGATCCTTACCAACAAGATATGAACTATGAACGTTTGGACAGAGAAGCAAATGTCAAAGTGACAGCCTTAATCCCAAATTTTTATGTTTGAAACATCACCAACTTCATACTTAGTCTCACCCTGTACTTTTATCATTGAATTGTACATTCATCTAAAACTTATTTCCTAGCAATATCTTATAACAACCTTTCAAGCAATAATCTAAGCCATGATGATGATGCCATATGAAATTTGCACTTCTGTGCACTTCATAAAACCCTTAGGGAAACAGAGACATGTTTTATATAAGCAATAATATAGGTAGTGTGGACTTTTAAAAGATATTCACCGTTCTACTACAGTAAAATGAGCAGCAAGTGATAGATAAAAATTATCTGAGTAGATAACATGCTTAATTTCTCTCACAAGTCCTTCATTTGCACACATGCTATGAAGTAATTAATATATTTTGATCAGATTGTTTCTGATGTATAATTATTGATACCTATCATAATATGATTTCTATTCCTCTCAAAAGATTGTGTATGTATTGTTGCCCAGATTTTCAGATCTTTGTAGTATATAGTAAATAAGAGTATTTAAGGATAGATAAATGAGCAAAAGTATAGTATGGGTTGGATAAGCTGATCGAGAGTAGGCTTGGCAAAAATACAGGTGCATCTTGGGACAAGTTAATTAATTCTACTGTTGGTTTGATAAGGTCTGAGATGATGAAAGATTAAAGATAAAAAGAATTATTATCACTGCTCTCTGTGATGGCAAATGTTTAGTAAGTACAATACTATTTTGGCTTTCAGAATGTGATTGGTTGAAATTCATCTGTAGTATAATTTTAAAATGTCTGAAAATCATTATGTAGTCATATTTAAAATAACCTGTCCTTCTCAGCCATTTTGATGATACCACTAAAGCTTGCAGGTTTTGAAATGAATAATTCATATTTTTACTTTCCTTAAAATATAATTTTAATCAAATGTGGCACAGTCAATAATAATCAGTCCTTTAATAATCAAATTACTCCTCCATCATTTAGAATCATGAATTAGGATTACAGTTAAAACTAACTAGTAGGGCTTCCCTGGTGGCGCAGTGGTTGAGAGTCCGCCTGCCAATGCAGGGGACACAGGTTCGTGACCCGGTCCGGGAAGATCCCACGTGCTGCGGAGCGGCTGGGCCCGTGAGCCATGGCTGCTGAGCCTGCACGTCCGGAGCCTGTGCTCCGCAATGGGAGAGGCCACAACAGTGAGAGGCCCGTGTACCGCCAAAAAAAAAAAAAAATAACTAGTAAATTTATGATACACTGAGGTACTTCTAATCATCTGATTATTATTTAGCAAAATCATAAAGCTTAGAATCCATTCCTAAGCCTCTAAATAAGATTACAGTTCCTATTATTGCCTAGATGTTTAAACTCTCTTCTAATCTTGAATCTGAACACAATTAGAGTCGTGGGTGGGTTTGCTAGTATTTTACCTTCCTATTACCAACAGCAAAACTTAACATCCTCCTACCCACAATTTATAAAATTCTCCTATAAAAATCAAACAGGGCTGTTGAGTCACCGAGAAAGTGGTTTTTTTCCCACTGAGAAAGCATTTGACAGTCATCTTTATGTATATCATTGGATGCTTAACCCTTAATAAGCATGCTTTTGTTAATAAATAATAAAGAATACTTAATTTGAATCCATTAAATTATAGTGAATCTATTTTCTCAGTTAATTCATCTAGTTGCTGATCAGACCACTCTTAATATTAGACTTAAGTGCTATTGCTTATTATTTGAAAGCAGAAGAGACAAGAAAAACTAAATGGCAAGCCTAAGTAGTAGCTTATTTCTAATTCTTTTGATACATATTTTTACAAATAAAGGAATTGGTTTATATTTAATCTTCCTCTGTGATCTTTTGGCTAGTTGGAGATAAAGAAGGGATTCTACTAAATGAATTTTTACTGTGGGCTATTAAGTGTAATTAAATATAAGTAGGACAGTAATGTATTAGTTGGGGTAAAATGAAAATTGTGCAAAATTTCTTCTTCACACCCCCGCACTCTTTAAAGACAATTCTTCCCATTTTGCTGCCTGGCAGTTACACATCAGACTCAGAACACAGGGACAGATGGAGGGGGTGGGATGAGCAGGAAATTTAGATGAGATTGAGCAAAGAGATTTAACTTTTTTCTTTGTGAAAGTATATATACTCCTAAAGGGAAGCAGTTTTCATAATAGACACATGTAGTTTAGTGAAAGCCAAATGACTTATTTGCTCATTTTTATTTTAAAAGGAAAAGAGAAAAAATCCCTCATGAGCTATTTTCAGTTTTCTTAGGAGGTAGCAGCAACCTCTCAGCAGGGGCACACATCAGTGAAAGGGGGATTAGAAACTCACAAAGCTATATATAGAAACTCTCTGAAGGTGGCAGATAGAACTAGTCTTGGTTACTGTGATGAAGGTAAATGAAAGTGTGAGAACATCTGGGCTTAAGGAACAAAGAAGGCCAAATACCAGCCCCTCTGTATGTCACAGAAAAGCCTGCTAAAATTAGCACAGAAGAACAGACTATAGGTGTTCAAGTGATATTAAAACAAAACTTTTTTTTTTCCTTTTATAGCATGCTGGCTGAGCTAACATTCCGTGAGAAGAATACAATTTCATTTTATACATCATTTTTTTGTTCTGACATTATAGAAATTATATCATTCCCTAGTTGGAAAATTTAATCACAAAGAATGAGAAATATTCTGTATACTAGCATCTGTAAAATGGCTTTGGGGGGCTATACTCTATTCCATATTCTTCTTCACATTGTTCTCAAACTGGGCTTCAGCTGCAAGCAAAACAAGTGCTCAACTTTAGAGTAGATAAAAGCCTTTATGACTCCAGGCCTATCCATCTTATTCTGGGATGTTCCAAAGAAATGGAACTGGGGAGAGAGTTACCCCACAGCATTTGATGGTATTCTGTGGGAGAGATGAAAATGTACTCCTAGTCTTTTAAAATTAAGTGGTTAAGTAGTCTCTAATCATCATTCAAAGATGTTTTACTTATATGTAGCTAGTTAATTCTAGCAGAGTTTGTTTAGAACAGAAATTTTAAAAGGAATAAACAAACCTGAACAATTTTTAATCAGAGTTATCAGTTAGGAAACTAATTTGGGATGAAGATTTGCTGTCTTGAAAATCAACTTACTTATATCCGAAATTCAGAATGCTAAAGACTTTTGAAAATTTTCTAAAAGTATCAAGTGCTTCAGCACTGAAAAAGAATAATAATTTTGTTGATGGATTCCTTAAGGTTTTATGTCCTGGAGTTAACAAAGAATTATAAATTACATTTCAATTATTTTTTTCTCTATGTTTTCCAGTTGTTGCAGGAAAGATGTAGAAGATGTCATAAATAAGGCAAAGTCACAAATTTTGGCATTGAGCCATGGTTTACAAATTTGACAACATTCTTTTACTTAAAATAATAAAACTTTTTAATAATATAAGGGTTAAGGATAAAAGACAAGTATACTGTATTCACATTTGGCTATGAAATGATCTAAAGCAAAAATCTCAACTTCTCTAAATAAAATCTAAAAACTTACCTTCATATCCTTTGAACAATAAATATAAATATTCCTACATATTTTCTGACTAAAAAGAAGCTATGCCTTTCCATATTTAATGAAACCTCAATTCCTAGAGCAATTCTACTTTTATTGACTCCCAAGAAGCATTCCTTTATGGTCAATATCACTAACTTTCAAGGTTGGCAAGAGAGTATGGCTTTCTTCTGAGGCTGGGATGATCTGTATAAACATATTTGTGTATAACCACTTAAAATTCCCCTGCCACTTATAAGCTTTTTTTAAAAAGTTCAATTCTCCATAGTTAAAGTGAAGCAAACTCCATGTTGGAGTGGCCAGATAGTTTATCAACAACAGGAAATCCCCCCTCCAAATTTTATTGGTGTAAATTACTAGGTTAAAATCAGAGCCTAACCTTGGCTTGAAGTTTCAGATAAATTGCTTTCCTATTATTTGACTACAAAGTATTATCAAGAAGAAGAAATTAATTCTTATGTTAGATTTCATTTTAGCCAAGCAGGTCTAGATAAACTAGATAACTTTATAATTATCTACAGTAATTCAGGAATTTTTAGAAAATTCTTTATTTTTGTTCTTGTTGTACAAAGATAATTATTAGTGAATGGTATCCAAAATTATTATCCTTATCTCTTAAATTAGCTTCAAGTATGTTACCAGGCAATTATATAATCCATCTCTCTCATTTGTCATGTAACTCAATGACCTGATATAGTGAGTACTCATTGCTTTTTCTTCTAATCCTTAAAAACACTTTTTTTTCCTGTCTAAAGAAAAATTCTCCTACTAAAATGCAAATGAATACCTGACTATAGGAAGTAACCCATTTTATAAGCATATATGAAATACTTCAGCTGGATTCAGCTGGACTGTAACAAACAAACAAAAAAAAAGACACCAAAAAAGATGAGAAGAGACAGAAAAATCACACTTTGCCAACCCTGTTAACCTAGAAGAAAGTTGAAAATAGATGGTAAGACTAACTGATTATAGATTTTTTTAGCACAGTATTCATACATAATAGAATGTCATAAAATTCAGCATGTAAGAACTTTGTTAAAACAAACAAGAAAATTAAGAAATATGCTAATCAGAATAAAAAGATGTAAAGGGGCAAAAAATCTTGCATTATATATGCCCATCAGTGCAGAATTTGTTTTCTTTTGGGAAAATTTGCTACTATGTCTCTAATCAATATTTACTTTATGATCTAATTTAGTGTTAGCATAGTATAGGCCTTATGTGCAGTAAACTAATTAGTCCCTTAAGTTTGTCAGCATCCTCAGCTTCTCTTTTCCATCTCTCCCTCCTTCTTTTCCTCCCTTCTATCCTCCCTCCCTTCCTTCCCCCTTATTTCCTCCCTCCTTCCCTTTCTCCCTTCCTCCCTCCCTCACTCCCTCCCTTCCTTCCTTCCTTCCTTCCTTTTTTTTCCTTTCTTTTTCTTATGAAGTATGTGAAAAATAGTATATTATTATTATGGCTTCATGATTGAAGAGTTTGTGGATTCATGAGGTAAAGAAAAGAAGGTGACTATTTAGATATAGATAATTTGGGTATAGAAATGACTGAGACAATTGAGACCTTGGCATCTATAGAGGTTTCATCAGTTAAGAGAAACATAAGTTTTAAAAAATAACATGTTGTTCTTTTTTACTGAATTTAAACATGTTTTCAAGAAGTATCAGGGTCACCCTTTTTGGACAATCTATTTTTTGCCCCTACAAACATCTTAATTTGGAAAAATCCTCTTATTTTCACATAGTAATTTTTTTCCTTGGGTACCAGACTGCTAAAGATTGAAATAGAAAAGAAACTTCTTCTATCTGTAGGGAAATTGTTTTCTAAAAACTACTTCCCAATAAGGCAAATACACCAACTACTACTTGATTTTACTGGCTCTTTACCTATAGATGACCAATGCACTGTCTTGCATCCTTGCATACCCTTCTGTAACTCAGTTTGGCATAGCATGGTGTTTTGGGTTCTTTTTTAAGGGTTTGAAAATGTTTCCTATCAATTTTATGTCTACAGTATTGAAAAAGCAATATACAGTGTATTCCAAATTTCTTAGCTCTATGTCTTTAGATTTTAGCATATATTCAGATCACTGTTTATAACGACAGTTTTAATTTTTTTACTAGAATTAACAAATTACCATGTTCCTAAATACAAAAACACAGGTTGGATCATTTTATGATAGCTATATTGAGGGATCAACCATTTACAAATCCAAATCCAAAACCATTTTTTTTACAGGGAAAATTCAATCATTTCTAGCAGAGTATATGATTCGTAGTGGAAAAGAAGTGAAATATCTTATTTAAAGGAGTAATAGTGAGGAAGACGGAAGAGTATGTTTTTCATTTTTGATACTCCTAGCACTACAATAATTTGAACAAGTCTTGAACAAGATTTAAATAATCTTTAATCTCTAAAACTGAAAATTTTATTCTTTTCTTTTTTATGTTAGTGTATTAATATTACATTCAAACTACTTAATAAGTTGTCTACATGGCATACATTGGTTTGCATTCATTAACAGAAAATTATGTAGAAATAATACAGCTTTCTTTTTTCTCTCTGGAAAGATTTGCTTCAGTAAGTCAAATACATTTGAATTTTGGTTCTTATTTCTCATTTGGACTTCTTTGTTATACACCTCAGGGATCTTCTACTATAACAAATCAGGTAGTCAGTCAAAGGAAGGGACATGAAAAATTCAGAAAAATTAAAACTTCAAAAGGGAAGACTTTCTATGTTGATCAACTTTTATTTATTCCACACTGACATTTATTTTGAAATTGTGAAAAAGTAGGCAGCTTCCATATAAATTGACACCTATGAAAATATAAATTACTTTCTTCCTGTGATTTTCAGTGTTAAGAAAACCTTTGTCTTGAAATGATAGAGAATCTTCATACTTGTTCATGAAGAAATATGACCTTCAATACCTTTACCATTTTTATTTATTGAGGGAAATGTTTTCAATAATGAATGTAAAAATGGAAGCGATATGGTTGAGGAAAACAGAAGAAATTAAGAAGAATTAAGATAACATTTGAACAGCTGTGAGCCATAGTCCCATTTTCTCCCTCTATGTTGTTGCCTCTTACTAAATTGATATCTAAGGCCTAGATTGGGAAAAATAAAAATCATTGTCTCCTTTAAGTATTTGGAGATAAGCAAAAATTATTCCAGCTGTGTGGAAATTGAGTCATATAATAATGGCAGTTTATTACTACTAAGGAAGTCATGTTAGGTTCAAATGGAAAAATTGTCCATGGACAAAAAGGCTTTCTGATTTTCTTAGAGTTGAATTAACAGCTTTAAGAAAAATAAATTTCCTGAAAAATTTGCTGTGGAAAAACTATAAAATTTTATAACAACTACCTGTAATTACATTATGACTTTGATAATCAAGTGACAAAGCTGTTTCGTTATGCTTTTAAAATGTACCAATTAAATGCATTCCAGAAATAATACGTATCATTCCTCATTTCAAAATCAACCTACCAGAAATCTGACACTTCAGCTGTGAGTAGCCATTTTACAAAACCAAAGGTTCTCATTTCCCTAACAGTACTTTAGATAGAGACAAATACAAACAAAAACTTGCCTCCTGATTTCAATGTATAAGGTAAATAGCCAAAGGATTTCCATCAAACATTCCAGTACCATATAATAATAAATCGGTTTCCCAACCCACTTAATAAAAACACATGGTAATATCGTGCTAGGCCTTCATTCACTTCCTCTACATGGGGTACGTTTTATTTAACCAGATACCTGAATTATTTTAATGTTTTGTCCAGTTCATTTGCTGTAATCTCATGGGTCTAAATTTTTGGTTTGGCTTGCAATGTAAACAATATTGTGCATTTGCTATTTTATTATCAGATTATGCTTTGTAAATCATTACTTTTAAAAATCCAGTTATCGCAAACTTAAATTACAATGTTATCACATATCATCATGATACATAATAATATATCCATAAAGCATGGTTAAATTGCATATATTTTGAAATGTTAAGCTATTTTTTGTTTTTCAAAGATGACTGCATCTCTTAAACCTGTACCATTAATTATAAAATTTTAATTCAGTGTTTCATATTATATTTTAAGATATTTTTCTTTACTCAATAGTATAAGTTTAGAGAACATTTTTCTGATTGAAAAGATAAAATATGCCTCATTTCATTAGAATTTTAAGAATACTAGTGTGTGTAAAAGTATGTAAGCACTTATAGAATTAAAAATATCCACTGTATGTACTTTACTTTTAATGTAACACTACTTTTAATTCATTGGATTGTGCTTATTTATAATTGTTCTAAATTATGCACGATGTATGTAAATAGCATGTTTCATTATGTAAAATGTCTTTGTATTTACAAACTGAAGAACAAGGAAAATTTGTATATGAAAAATGAGTGATTAAGAACCTGGGATTCTTATAAAACAAAGTGGAAATAACAGTTGTGTGTTATGTTTACATAATTCATTACAAAACTCTGTTTAAGCCACAGATTTATTTACCTTATAAGTGGAATCTGTCACTTATAAAATATTTAAATCAATAAATGATACCAAAAAGGAGAAGTCTATATATTCTTATCTTTTTTAACTGTGTTTTTTTTATGTGGTACGCAGGCCTCTCACTCTTGTGGCCTCTCACGTTGCAGAGCACAGGCTCCGGACGCGCAGGCTCAGCAGCCATGGCTCACGGGCCTAGCCACTCCGTGGCATGTGGGATCTTCC
Organism: Leucopleurus acutus; assembly: GCF_964270905.1. Lineage (NCBI taxonomy): Eukaryota > Metazoa > Chordata > Mammalia > Artiodactyla > Delphinidae > Leucopleurus > Leucopleurus acutus. The sequence goes on from NW_028138422.1 coordinate 8,453, forward strand.
CAGACCAGGACACGAAGCTGTGTCCCCTGAATCAGCAGGTGGACTCTCAACCACTGCGCCACCACAGAAGCCCTTTTTTAACATTTTTATTGGAGTATAATTGCCTTACAATGTTGTGTTAGGTTCTGCTGTATAACAAAGTGAATCAGCTATATGTATACGTATATCACCGTATCCCTTCCATCTTGCATCTCCCTCCCACCCTCCCTATCCCACACCTCTAGGTGGTCACAAAGCACTGAGCTCATCTCCCTGTGCTATGTGGCTGACCTTAGAGGAAATGGTTTCAGTTTTTCACAATTGAGAATGATGTTTGCTGTGTGTTTTTCATATATGGCCTTTATTGTTTCAAGGTAAGTTCCTTCTAGGCCTACTTTCTGGAGGGTTTTTATCATAAAAGGGTGTTGAATTTTGTTGAACGCATTTTCTGCATCTGTGGAGATGATTATTTGGTTTTCTCCGTCAATGTGTTTTTATGGTTTACCACATCGACTGATTTCCATATATTGAAGAATCCTTGCATTCCTGGGATAAACCCCACTTGATCATGGTGTATGATCCATTTAATATGCTGTTGGAATCTGTTTCCTAGTTATTTCATTGACAATTTTTGCATCTATGTTCATCAGAGATATTGACCTGTAGTTTTGTTTGTGACATCTTTGTCTGGTTTTGGTATCAGGGTGATGGTGACCTCATAGAATGAGTTTGGGTGTGTTCTTCCCTCTGCTATATTTTGGAAGAGTTTGAGAAGGATATGTGTTAGCTCTTCTCTAAATGTTTGATAGAATTTGCCTGTGAAACCATCTGGTCCTGGGCTTTTGTTTGTTGGAAGACTTTTAATCACAGTCTCAATTTCAGTGCTTGTGATTGGTCTGTTCATATTTTCTATTTCTTCCTGGTTCAGTCTCAGAAGGTTGTGCTTTTCTAAGAATTTGTCCATTTCTTCCAGGTTGTTCATTTTATTGGCATATGGTTGCTTGTAGTAATGTCTTATCATCCTTTATTTATGCAGTGTCAGTTTTTACTTCTCTTTTTTCATTTCTAACTCTATTGATTTGAGGTTTCTGCCTTTTTTTCTTGATGAGTCTTGTTAATGGTTTATCAATTTTGTTTACCTTCTCAAAGAACCAGCTTTTAATTTTATTGATCTTTGCTATCATTTCCTTCATTTCTTTTTCATTTATTTCTGATCTGATCTTTAAGATTTCTTTCCTTCTGCTAACTTTGAGGGTTTTTTTTTTTCTTCTTTCTCTAATTGCTTTAAGTGTAAGGTTAGGTTGGTTATTTGAGATGTTTCTTGTTTCTGGAGGTAGGATTTTATTGCTATAAACTTCCCTCTTAGAACTGCTTTTGCTGCATGCCATAGGTTTTGGTTTGTCATGTTCTCATTGTCATTTATTTCTAAGTATTTTTTAATTTCCTCTTTGATTTCTTCAGTGATCTCTTGGTTATTTAGTAGTGTATGGTTTAGCCTCCATGTGCTTGTATTTTTTTTACAGATTTTTTCCTGTAATTGATATCTAGTCTCATAGCGTTGTGGTTGGAATAGACACTTGATAAGATTTCTATTTTCTTGAACTTACCAAGGCTTGATTTGTGACCCAAGATATGCTCTATCCTGGAGTTTGCCCCATAAGCACTTGGGAAGAAAGTTTATTCTGTTGTTTTTGGATGGAATGTCCTATAAATATCAGTTAAGTCCATCTTGCTTATTGTGTCATTTTAAGCTTGTGTTTCCTTATTTATTTTCATTTTGGATGATCTGTCCATTGGTGAAAGTGGGGTGTTAAAATCCCCTACTATTATTTTGTTATGTTGATTTCCCCTTTTATGGCTGTTAGCATTTGCCCTGTGAATTGAGGTGCTCCTATATTGGGTGTATAAATACTTACAATTGTTATATCTTCTTGGATTGATCCCTTGATCATTAAGTAGTGTGCTTCTTTGTCTCTTTTAATAATCTTTATTTTAAAGTCTATTTTGTCTGATATGAGAATTGCTACTCCAGCTTTATTTGATTTCCATTTGCATTGAATATCTTTTTCCATCCCCTCACTTTCAGTCTGTATGTGTCTCTACATATGAAGTTAGTCTTTTGTAGACAGCATATATATGGGTCTTGTTTTTGTAACCATTCAGCCAGGCTATGTCTTTTAGTTGGAGCATTTAATCCATTTATATTTAAGGTAGTTATCAGTATGTATGTTCCTATTACCAGTTTCTTTATTGTTTTGGGTTTGTTATTATAGGTCTTTTCCTTCTCTTGTGTTTCCTGCCTAAAGAAGTTTCTTTAGCATTTGTTGTAAAGCTGGTTTGGTGGTGCTGAATTCTCTTAGATTTTGCTTGTCTGTAAAGGTTTTAATTTCTCCGTTGAATCCGAATGAGATCCTTGCTGGGTGGAGTGATCTTGGTTGTAGGTTTTTCCCTTTCATCACCTTAAATATGCCCTGCCACTCCCTTCTGCTTGGAGAATTTCTGCTGAAACTTCAGCTGTTAACCTTATGGGGATTCTCTTTTATGTTATTTGTTGTTTTCCCTTGTTGCTTTCATATTTTTTCTTTTTATTGAATTTTTGATAGTTTGATTAATATGTGTCTTTGCATGTTTCTCCTTGGATTTATCCTGTATGGGACTCTCTGTTCTTCCTGGACTTGACTACTTCCTTCCCCATATTAGGGAAGTTTTTAACTATAATCTCTTCAAATATTCTCTCATCCCTTTCTTTTTCTCTTCTTCTTCTGAGAACCCTATAATTCAAATGTTGGTGCATTTCATGTTGTCCCATTTCATGTTGTCATGTTGTCTCTGAGACTGTCCTAAATTCTTTTCATTCTTATTTCTTTATTCTGTTATGTGGTAGTTATTTCCACCATTTTATCTTCCAGGTCACTTATCCGTTCTTCTTCCTCAGTTATTCTGCTATTGATTCCTTCTAGAGAATTTTAAATTTCATTTATTGTGTTGTTCATCACTGTTTGTTTGCTCTTTACTTCTTCTAAGTACTTGTTATAGTTTCTTGTATTTTCTCCATTCTATTTCCAAGATTTTGGATCATCTTTACTCTCATTTTTCTGAATTCTTTTTTAGGTAGACTGTTTGTTTCCTCTTCATTTGTTTCATCTGGTGAGATTTTACCTTTCTCCTTCATCTGCTGTGTGTTTTTCTGTCTTCTCATTTTTCTTAACTTACTGTTTCAGGTCTCTTTTTCACAGGCTGCAGGTTCATAGTTCCTTTGTTTTTGGTGTCTGTTCCCAGTGGCTAAGGTTGGTTCAGTGAGTTGTGTAAGCTTCCTGGTGGAAGGAACTGGTGCCTGTGTTCTGGTGGATGAGGCTGGATCTTGTCTTTCTGGTGGACAGGACCATGTCCAGTAGTATGTTTTGGCGTGTCTGTGACCTTATTATGACTTTAGGCAGACTCTCTGCTAATGGATGGGGCTGTGTTCCTGTCTTGCTATTTGTTTGGCATAAGGTGTGCAGCACTGTAGCTTGCTGGTCATTAGCATTGAGATGGAGATCTTTGGGAGAGCTTTTGCTGTTTGATATTACATGGAGCTGGGAGGTCTCTGGTGGACCAATGTGCTGAACTCAGCTCTCCTACCTCAGAGGCACTGGGCTGACAACCAGCTGGAGCACCAAGACCCTTTCAGGCACATGGCTCAGAAGAAAGGGAGAAAAAAAGAAATAAAGAAAGAATAAAATAAAGTTATTAAGCTGAAAAATAAAAAAAAACTGTTAAAAATAAAAAGTTTTAAAGTAATAAAAAAAAGAAAAAATAAAGAAAGAAGAGAGAAACGAAACCAAAAAACAAATTGACCAATAATAACAAGCACTAAAAATTATACTAAAAAAGACAGACAGAACCCTAGGACAAATGGCAAAGCAAACTATCCATACAAAGTCACCCAAAGAAGCATACACATACCCACTCACAAAAAGGGAAAAAATATATATATCTATATATATATATAAAAAGGAAGAGAGCAACCAAATCAATAAACAAATCTACCAATGATGATAAACTGTAAATACTAAAGTAAGATAAACATAAAATCAGGAAAAAATTAGATGCAGAAAGGAAACCCCAAGTCTACAGTTACTCCCAAAGTCCACTGACTCAATTTTGGGCTGATTCATTGTTTATTCAGGTATTCCACAGATGCAGGGTACATCAAGTTGATTGTGGAGATTTAATCTGCTGCTGCTGAGGCTGCTTGGAGAAATTTCCCTTTCTCTTCTTTGTTCACACAGCTCCTGGGGTTCAGCTTTGGATTCAGCCCTGCCTCTGCATGTAGGTTCCCTGAGGACATCTGTTCTTCACTCAGACAGGACGGGGTTAAAGTAGCAGCTGATTAGGGGGTTCTGGCTCACTCAGGCAAGGGAGAGGGAGGGGTATGGAATGTGGGGTGAGCCTGTAGTGGCAGAGGTACGTGTGACGTTGCAACAGCCTGAAGCGCATGCTGTGTTCTCCCAGGGAAGTTGTCCCTCCATCACGGCACCCTGTCAGTGGCCGGCTGCACAGGCTCTGGGGGTGGTGTTGATAGTGACCTGTGCTTGCACACAGGCTTCTTGGTGGCTGCAACAGCAGCCTTAGAATTTCATGCCCATCTCTTGTGTCTGCACTGATAGCCATGGCTCATACCCATCTCTGGAGCTTGTTTAGGTGGTGCTCTGCACCCCCTCTCCTTGTGCACCCCAAAACAATTGTCTCTTGCCTCTTAGGCAGTTTTAGACTTTCCCAGTCTCCTTCCTGGCTAGCTGTGGTGCACTAGCCCCCTTCAGGCTGTGTTCACACAGCCAACCACAGTCCTCTCCCTGGGATCTGACCCCTGAAGCTGGAGCCTCAGCTCCCAGCCCCCTCCCACTCTGGTGGGTGAGCAGACAAGCCTCTCAGGCTGGAGAGTGCAGGTAGGCATTAATCCTCTTTGCGGGAATCTCTCCTCTTTGCCCTCTGTACCCCTATCGCTGCACTCTCCTCCATGGCTCCTAAGCTTCCCCCCTGCCACCTCCCCATCTCCACCAGTGAATGGTTTTCCTAGTGTGTGGAAACTTTTCCTCCTTCACAGCTCCCTCCCCGAGGTGCTGGTCCCATCCCTATTCTCTTGTCTCTGCTTTATCTTTTTCTTTCCCCTACTCAGGTACACAGGGAGTGTCTTGCCTTTTGGGAAGTCTGAGGTCTTCTGCCAGCGTTCAGTAGGTGTTCTGTAGGAGTTGTTCCACATGTAGATGTATTTCTGATGTATTTGTGGGGAGGAAGGTGATCTCCATGTCTTACTCCTCCGCCATATTGAAGGTCTCCTATAGATTCTTCTTAGTGTATTTTTTCATACCGTGAATGACAATGACTTAGAGTATGAATGAACAGTTAATGGAAGAATGGGGAACCAGTAAATGAATGAATGGAATGTTCACAGTGCATTATCATTATGGCTGAAGATGATGCTACTGACACAACATCAGGCAGGGCCAATTTTGAATTATTTTTATAATATGAAACCTCTCCTTAATTATCTTACAAAACCTTAATGTCACACAGTACTGGAAGGAAGGCTTGGGAGGGAAGGCAGTACTCTTAATCTGATCTTTGCCAGGGCTTTTTTAAAACTGAGTAGTCTTATGGGTCTCCACTGCTCACTTCAATATTGTTTTTTACTTAATCTTTTTCAATCTTCTCTCCTTTTTCTTCTCCTTTGTTTGGTTTGTTTGTTTGTTTTGAGTACAGAATTCATTAGTCATTAGCATTCTCCAATTTTGTGTTCAAACCACACAGCTCTGTCCTAAACTTGGTGCCTTCACTTGAAACATTGACAAATACAAGAAGAAGAAGCAAACATACAATTTAATTTCTGGCTCCCCATGTTACCAAACTCACCATGGTCAGCTGCTTGCCACTCAAAAGCCAATAATTCAAGAGGCAAGTGTCAGTAGAAAGGAAAGGCACTTTAATCAGAAAAGCCTGTGATATGGGGAGATGGTGGACTCATGTCCAGAGACCAACTCCAAAGATTCTGCTGAGCCATGACAGTCTTTAAAGAAAAAAATGAGGGGAAGGAAGAATCTCAGTGAATCATCAAGGCAGGATTTTGGGTTCTGCATCATTCTCCATTGCATGCAGACTGGCTGACTCTCTCTTCGGACGTTATCCTGGCCAAGTGATCTTCCTGCAGGATTGCTTAGTGGGGCTGTTGTGGGTAAAGAGCTAGCCATTTTTTAAAACTGCTTAATTCTTCATTTTTACTTCTTTTTACTTAGGATAAGAATCAACAGGTTAGACAAGGCATGGTGTGCATTCAGGAGAGCATAAAGTCAGGAGTTAGGTTAAGTTGCCTATTGATCTCATTCCTATAATTAGGATCTTTTAAGGTTAGAGGGGAATAGAAATGGGCAAACAGGAAAGGGGCAGAAAATTTGCTTTCACTCACAACCACTTCCTATGGAACTGCAGACTCTTAGGGTACTTGATCTGCCTTCCAAGTTATCCAAGGTTGAAAATTTTACCAAGTGTTTTGCTACCACCTAGCATATGTCCTCCTCTTTTCAACTTCACAAATTCCCACCCTGCCTTTAAGTCAGAGTCACAGAGATTATGCTTCTGTTACAGCAGCACTCATCTTCAAAGTTTATATTGTTTAGGATAGGATAGACTGCACTTAACAAAAAAATCCATACAAATAAACAGTTCATACAATAAATGTGTATTGTATATGTCTGGACAGAGAGGTTCTAGGTTATAGTAAATGTGCTTCATGCAACAGCATGAAGGAACCCAGTTTGATGGTGGCTCTGCCTGGTAGGATTTTATATGCTAGCCATTGTAGCAGCATAGATGACTTTCATTCACATTCCTGCCTATAGACTCAATCACATAGCTACATCTAATAGAAAGATAGGATGAAAAATGTACTCCAATTTTATATCCACAGATTTTGATGAACAGCTAACCACTTCTGCCACAATTATTTTTTTAACTTCACATTATTTATTACCTTATTCTCAGGAAAACTAAACTATCTCAGGCTTAGGACTGTGTTTCCCTATTTAAAACAGCTGCAATCTTTTATGAACCATGATATTTTTATTAACTATGGGGTTGTCTTGTTTCTCTAATTCTCATGGACAGAGACACCCTAAACAAATTAATTATTAGTATCTGCAAACAAATCCCCCAATAACATAAACTGACCAAATCACAGATTCCCACAAGATTCCCAGATTCCTTTGGAGTGAGCTCTGGTAATCAAGAAGGAACTCAACTGCAAAGTGTCATCATCTTCATGATCAAATAAAAAGATAAAGAGTGACATAAATTCCTCAGGAGGAATGTACATGTGCCAGGCATGTAAGAAGGGACTAATGATCTAGTTGAAAGGAAAAGCTGGTGTATGCAAAGAGCCAAAAGAGGGGTTCCTACATTAATTTAAATAGAATTACAATAACCAGAACAAGGGAGGTAAGAAACACCTAATTATCCCAGTACTGTACAGATTATACACACTTCTGTGTTTTTAGTTTTGGACTTCAAGCCCAGGACATTTTCCATTATGAAGAGACATTGCCCATAAGATTTCAGCTTTCAAAACAGAGAAGTTATATAGCAGCATTTCACTAAATTTTGATTTAAATTTGCCTTTTATTTGAAGGTTATGATTACAGAAACATATATGCAAAGAAGTAAGTACATGTTGTTATTATTAGTATATAATATTTGGAATTATACAGACCTGGGGCCAATCCCAGTTATGTGATTTATTAACTAGGAAACAATAAGAAAATATTCCGATCCAATTTGACAGTTGTACTTCTGTCAGCCTAGATTTCCATTGAAGGAAAGAAAATTTTTTCCCATCCCTCTTGCTAAACCTCAACATGAGGAGACCAGCATGAGTTTCTCTGTTAAGACAAGATGAAGCTGATTTAGAAGTTATAAATTTCCTTACCTTAGCATGTAATTTATCTGATGCTCACACTTCAAAGGAGGTAATGGCTTATAATTTCAAATATTCTTTGATGATATATCTATGACAAATAAGCCTTTGTGTCTCAATGCAGAATGCTTTAGGGGCCAACTTAAAATCATGTGAATTACAAATGAATGGGAAGGAATCCATTGATTTTAAGTGAATTCTGTGCAAATCTCTTTTGATAGCATTAGGGATTCAGGTGGTCACAGTCTCAGGATTCCTCATGAAGGAATTATATTATATTATAGCTGATGTGACAAAGAGTGAACTATGTATGACTAGACCAATTACATCTCCTTCCAAAGGCTAGCTTTACAATATTGGCTGTCTGTAAATTATAATATAATCTCTAAGATTTATTTATATGGTTCTGTCTACACAAATAAATATTGATTAGTAGTAAATAACGGGAAGTACATTCATCAGAATATAGCTGCAGCTCAGTGCTCTTAACTAGTCTATCTTATGGATGTTTGTATCTACCTCAATAAAAATTTAAATATTGATATATTGTATTATTCTACACATCATCTCACTATAGTCTTGGTTCTAATATATTAATGCATTTCTGCTGGATAAATGCTATATTTCTAGTTCCCAAATTATATTAGATATGCCACAGATTGTCCCAGATAAGCTTAAGAAGACACTGGATAAATGAGCCTCTCTATTTGCATGACTTGATTTATATGAAGTTTATTTATATGCTAAAGAGAAGGAGATGTAGGTGGGTTCTAAGAGGAAAGACTGATGAAAAGTGGAAACTGAGAAAACAGTATGGTATATATTCCCCAGTCTGGCCCCAGGGAATAAGTGTGAGCTCTTATAGGAAGAAACCCAAAAAGCCAAAGCTGAAAGAGTTGTTCTACTAAGGGCCCATGTGATAGCTGGTCCTACAAAGCCTAGTTGATGAATTTGACACAGAATTGGGGGAAAGTATGCTCTCCCCCATTTTACCTATAAAGGTCTGTTTAAACTTTAGAAAGAGGATTTAAATTTTTTAAATGTCACTGAGTTTATAGAGATGAGGTTACACAAATCAGTGACATAATTCAATATAACATATAACACGTGTTTACTATTACCAAATCCTGAAGTAACTTCTTTAGCTACTTCTCCAGTCTCATGAAAAGCATCTTAGTTCTTGCCCTTATAGATATTCCCCATGAAATTATCACTTATCTAGACAAATGCTTCATAAGCACTGGTCCTGGCATAACTCTTGTCTGTAAAAACTTTTCTTTGTTCATAAAAACGTTTTAAAAAGGAAAAAAAAATTTTGTGAAGCTACATCAATTCAATTTGAAAAACTTTTTAATTTGGAGATTAACAGATAATCTAATTTAGCTGTATTGAGGGGTAATGTCAACAGTAGGTTTATTTTTTTTCTTTTTATATTTTTTATTTTTCAAGAATACATGTCCTTTGCCCTGAGGACATTATTTATTCTTTAGAATGACCACTCAAATTGCTTCCTTTATGAAAATTTTCCTATCTGCTCCCCAACACACTTTTCTGCCACTGTAGAGTACTACTGAAATAAAAGAGCAGAACCATCATTCATTGATAACAAATAATTAAAGAGCAAGCTCTGTCTTTTTAGATGGGCATACTGGCAAGTAACAGAAAATTCAACTTCAGTGGGCTTTCTTTAAAGGTAAAGAAACTATATTGGCTCACAAAACTAAGAATTCAGGCTTCAGGTGTGATAAACACAGACTGCATTTATCTGTGACTTTACCCTTCTTTGTGTGTTGGCTTGGTCCTTAAACTGGCTTCCTTTGTGGAAACAAAATGGCTTTTGGTAGTACGTTTGTTCGGTCATTGTTCTGCTTCTTTCAGATGGAACATCCTATAAATATCCATTAATGTCCTATAAATATCCATAGATATCCATTAAATATCTATCTTGTCTAATGTGTTATTTAAGGCTTGCCTTTCCTTATTAATTTTCTCTCTGGATGATCTGTCCATTGGTGTAAGTAGGGTGTTAAATTACCCCACTATTAGTGTGTTACTGTTGATTTCCCCTTTTATGGTTCTTAGTATTTGCTTTATACATTGAGGGGCTCCTATGTTGGGTGCATATATATTTAGAATTGTTATAGATTCTTCTTGGATTGACACCTTGATCATTATGTAGTATCCTTTCTTATCTCTTGTAACATTCTTTATTTTAAAGTCTATTTTGTCTGATATGAGTATTGG
>NW_028138421.1:0-18526 GCF_964270905.1 Leucopleurus acutus
AATGCAGGACAGGGCAAGGAGAAGAGGGAGCCCTGTGAGGCTTATAGTGGAAATGTATATTGCCAACGGCCATTCTGGAGAAGTGTATTGTGTTTACTAAAGCATCTAAAAAATGAGCTACAGAGCATAGGGCACTTGCACTCATGGGCGTATATCTTGGGAAAAACAAAAATCGAGAGGACACAGGCACCCCAATGTTTACTGCCTCTCTGTTTAAAAGATCCTCGACTAGGATATAACTTAAATGTCTCTGGAGGGAAAAAATGGATAGAGATGTGGTACTTATGTAGAGTGGAATATTACTCAGCCTGGAAATCAATGAAATATGGCCAGTTGTAACAACTCCGGAGGAGTTACGTATGATCATTCTAAGTGACATAATTCAAAAAGAAAAAGACACATATCATAAGATATCACTTAAAGGTGGAATCCAAAATGGCTACACATGAAATAAATTACAAAACAAAAACATAGTCAAATATGTAGAAAACACGCGTAAGGCTGCTAAACGGGAAAGGTGGGGAGGGGTGAGGCATCATCCAGGAGGTTGAAATTAGCAAAGATACCATTCCAAATACCAAACTGATAATCAACAAGGCCTACACGGTAGCTAAAAGAACTGCACTCAGCACACTCAAGTCACCGGAAAAGAATATCTATGACTGGTAAGAATCTGAAAAAGAATTTATTGATGTCTCTCTGTACGTGAATCAAGTGGATGTACAGCAGCAAGAAACAGAGCTTTGAAAATCAGCTGTAACCAATATAGTAATAAATTGAAAAAAATAAACGACAGAGAGACAGAGAAAACCTCTTACAACTTTTCCTCAGGGACGGTGATGCAACATGGATTGAACACATCTAGACCCACAGCAGGATGAGACATAAGGCTGGAAACTGTTCACGCTAAGAGAAATGTGAGGTTGGGTGAGGAAATGCACACCCTTTAAAGTAATACTACCTGGTACCCATTCAATGGGTCCCAAATCTGCAGGTTCAAGGAATCTTCCTACAGCTAAAACATGCATGGAAAACCCAGAGGACTGTACACCATGTGATCGGGAGATGTGTCTAAAATGCACCTCATTTATCCTCTCCTGGTGCTCCTGTTCATCATTCCAGCCACGTTACTTAGAATCTCCCCACTTAGAGAATCAGCACATTTAAACTTCTGTTTCACACATTTTGCAAATTGTGAGGAGGATGAACGGGAAGAGGGGGAAACAATGAGAGAATAGTTGTAGGGGTTTGGACGGGCACATGTCACTCTAATTTCCCATTAAGAATAAGAATTAAAAAAAGGCTCAGCCCGCCTCGCCGGAGCCAAAATAGGGCCTGAAGCAATCCTGCGGTTTTGAGGCCAGCTCACAAAAGAGCAACTTAAAAAATGGAGCTCAGGGTCACTGCAATTCACAAACCTGCAGAGTTATAAATGAAAACTAACGTCCAAAAATATGTTGAGGTAAGGCAAAGAAGAGGATCTGAATGCAAGACAGAATTGCAAGAAACAGATTTCAAGAGATAGATTGGACTCGCCTTTAAAGCACATGAAAAGCGGCATAATTTCGACAATGATGCAGTTGGCCCAAAAGGGAGTATGCGTTAGTTCCTGAATATATCCAGGAAAAAACGCATACGCACTTTATGGGCAACCAAGCAAGCAAGCAATGCAAATGTGCACAACAAAGAAGTCTCATTTCCCACCGGTCAAAAGGGCCATCCGAAAAAATTGTAAACACCAGAAATGCAGGACAGGCCATGGAGAACAGGGAGCCTTTATACGCTGATGGACAGTGTGTGAACTGCCGAGAGCCACTCTGGAGAAGTGTATGGTGGTTCCTAAATCATCTAAAAAACAGAGCGACAGAGCATAGGGCACTTCCAATCATGGGAGTATATCTAGGGAAGTCTAAAAATCAACAAGACACAAGCACACCACAGTTTAGGGCTACTCTGTTTACAAGAACCTCAACTTCAGTACACCTTAAATATCCCAGGAAAGAGAACAATGGATAAAGAAAATGTGGTACTTATGTACAATGGAATATCTCTTCACCATGAAATCAATGTAATAAGGCTAGTAGAAGGATAAAGAGTGGATTGAGGTCCGATAATACTACTTGAAATAAGTCAAACAGAAAAAGAAACATATCATAAGATATCACTTATAGAGGGAGGATAAATATGGCTGCACAAAAAATGAATTACAAAACAGAACAGTGTCTCACATTTAGAAAACACACTTATGTCAGCTTAAGGGGAAAGGAGAGGTGGGGTGATGCATAAAACCAGAGTTTGAAATTAGCACAGATACCGTTCAATAAACCAAATAGGTATCAGACAAGATCTACACCTCGCTCAATGAACTGGCCTCAACACACCCTATACACCGCAGAGAAATATATCTGAGTAATAAGAATCTTAAAACCCATGTATTGATATATCTCCATAAGGGAATCAAGTGTGCGCAGAGCGGCACAAACACAGCAGTGAAAATGAGCTAAACCCCATTATAGAAATAAATTTTAAAACCAAAACGCAGAAACAATGAAAGAGAGAAAAATTCTTACAAAATTCGCTCAGGGGCTGTGATGCAACCTGGAATGACCACATATAAACCCACAGCTGGATAAGACATAAGGCTGGACACTTGGGGCTGAAAGGATTGGAGAGCTTTGGTGAGCAACTGCCGAAAGTTTAATGCAATACTTCATGCTACTTATTCCAAGGGTCCCAACACTCCAAGTTGAAGGGAATCTTCCTACAGCTAAACCATGCATGGGAAATCCAGCGGATGGTATACCATATGATCGGGAAAGGTTTCTAAAATGCACCTCATTTTCCTCTCCTGGGGCTCCGGATCAACATTCCAGCCACTTTACTAACAACATCTCCACATGGAGAGTCAATGCCTTTAAGTTCCGGTATCGCACAGTCTGCAGTTAGTGCGGAGGATGAATGGGAATAGGGGGAACCAGTGAGAAAATAGCTGTAGCGGTATCAATGGGCACATGTCACTCTAATTTCACATCAGGAAGAAGAATTAACCAAAGGCAGAGCAAGGCACCCCAGAAGAAGAATAGGGCCTGAAGAAATCCTGTGGATATGAGGCAAGATCACAAAAATAAGAGCTGAAAAATGGAGCTAAGGGCCACTGCAATTCAAAAACCTGCAGAGTTATAAAGGCCAACTATTCTCCAAAAGTATATTGAGGTAAGGCTATGAAGAGGCACTGAGAGCAAGGCAGAACTGCAGGAAACCGATTTCAGGAGGTAGACAGGAATTGCACTGAAAACATATGAAAACACTCAGAACGTCGACAATGATGCACTTGGCCAAAAAGGGCGTATGCGTTTTTTCCTGAATATATTCAGGAAGAAACGCATACGCCCTTTCTGGCCAACCAAGCAAGCTCTCAAAGGAAATCTGCACTACAATGAAGTCTCACTTCACCCCGGTCAAAGGGCCATCTGAAAAAAGTGTAAAATCCAGAAAGGCAGGACAGGCCATGGAGAACTGGGAGCCTTGTTATGCTGATGGGCGGGATGTAAATTGCCAGCAGCCACTCTGGAGAAGTGTATGGTGTTTCCTGAAACATCTAAAAAACAAAGCAACAGAGCCTAGGGCACTTGCACTTATGGTCCTATAGCTTAGGGAAATTAAAATCAAAAAGACACAGCCACCCCAAAGTTTGGGACGGCTCTGTTTACAAGAACCTCGTTTATGGTACAAGTTCAATATCACAGAAAGCGAAAAATGGATAAAGAAGTTGTGGTACTTACGTACAATGCAATATCACTCAGCAATGAAATCTATGTCATCAGGCCCGTCGCAGCATAATGAGTGGATTCAGGAACGATGATTCTAAGTGAAATAAGTCACACAGAAAAAGAAACTTCATAAGATATCACCAATACACGGAATGTAAACTTGGCTACAAAGGAACTGAATTACAAAACAGAACAGGGTCTCAAATGTAGAAAACCAACTTATGCTTGCTTAAGGGGAAAGGTGAGTTGGGGTGCTGCATAAAACCAGAGATTGAAATTAGCACAGATACCGTTCCATAAGCCAAATATGTAATAGACAAGAGCTACTCCTTGCTCAACGAAGTGGACTCAACACCCCATATTAAACGCCTAACAATATACCTGACTAGTAAGAATCTTAAAACCTATGGATTTATATGTCTCCGGAAGAGAATGAAGCGTGTGTACAGTGGCATAAACGCAGCAGTGATAGGATTGGTGAGTTTTGGTGAGCAAATGCAGACCCTTTGAAGTCATATTGCATGGTACCCATTCCATGGGTCTCAACTCTCCATGTTTAAGGGATTCTTCCTTCAGCTAAAACATGCATGTGGAACCAAGAGTATGATCCACCGTGTGATCGGGAAACGTGTTCAAATGTGTCTCAGTTTTCGTCCCCTGGTACTCGGGTGCAACATTCCAGACGCTTTACTAACACTCTCCCCACTTGGAGAGTCAGTGCCTTTAACCTCCTGTTTGGCCCAGTTTGCAATTTCTTCGGAAGATGAACAGGAATAAGGAGAAGCAATGGGAGACTATCTGTAGGTGTCTGGACGGGCAAATTTAACTCTCATTTCCCACCAGGAAGATAAATGAACCAAAGGCTCTGCGTGCCATGCTGGAACTAGATTAGGGCCTGAGGAGATCCTGCGGTGTTGCGGCCAGCTCACAAGAAAGCGAGTTGAAGAAAGCAGCTCAGGGGCACTGTAATTCAGAAACCTGCGGAGTTATAAATGACAGCTATCATCCAAAATTATACTGAAGTAAGGCTGCGATGAGGACTTGAATGCCGGGCAGAATTGCTGGAAACTGATTTCAGAACATACACGGGAGTAGCTCTTAAAGCATAGGAAAAGAGACAGAACTTGGAAAATTATGCACTTGGCAAAAAAGGGCATATGTGTTTTATCCAGAGCTCTCATAACTGAGGGGAGGAGATTCCCAGCAGGCTCCAACTGCCACCTGAGGGCTCACATTGCCAAGGCAACGTGAGCATGCCAGGCAGGAGTTACCTCACAGCAGAGGTCCCACCTCACAGAAGGGTGAGAAACCCAGCCAACATCAGACTCTCACCAGAGGGCCCACATCACCAAGGGGATGGGAACCAGGCAGGAGTGTCTTCACATCAGTGGGGCCACATCATCAAAAGCTGAGGTACTCAGCACATGTGTCCTCAAACCAGAGGACCCACATCACCAAGGACCTCGGAGTGAGGCAGGCAGGAGTAGCCTCACAACACTGGGCCCATAGAATAAAAAAGTGAGGAATCCAGCAGTTGGAACCTCCCAGCAGGCGGCCCAGAGCACCGAGGCTATGGGATCCAGGCCACAGTGAACTCACAGAAGAGGCCCCATGTCATGAAACTGAGCAACCCAACCATTGGGACCTCAGAGCAGGAGGCCCACATCCCCATGGGGATGGAATTCTGGTAGGAGTGTCCTCGCACCACTGAGAACGTATCAGAAAATTTTGGGCGACCAGCAGTTAGGGCCTGACGCCAGAGGACCCTCATCACCAAGGGAAGGAGGCTCCCAGCAGGCTCCAACTGCCACCAGAGGGCTGACGTCGCCAAGGCGATGTGTGCCAACCAGGCACGAATGACCTCACAGCAGAGGGCCCACCTCAGAGAAGTGTGACGAACCCAGTCAGGATCAGACTCGCACCAGAGGGCCCACATCACCAAATGGATTGGAACCAGGCAGGAGTGTCCTCACATGAGTAGGACCACATCATCTAAAGGTGAGGAACCCAGAACATGTGGCTTCAAACCATAGGACACCCATCACCAAGGGGCTGGGAGTGAGGCAGGCAGGAGGAGCCTCATAACAGAGGGCCCAAAAATAAGAAAGGTGAGGAATCCAGCAGTTGGAACCTCCCAGCAGGCGGCCCAGAGCACAGAGGCTAGAGGAACCAGGCCAGAGTGAACTAACACCAGACAGCCCACATCATGAAACTGTGAGCAACCCAGACATTGGGACCTCAGAGCAGAAGGCCCACATCCCCATGGTGATGGGAACATGACAGGAGTGTCCTGGCATCACTGGGCTCACATCAGAAAACGTGGGGTGCTCAGAAGTTAGGGCCTGACGCTAGAGGGCACTCATCACCGAGAGGAGGAGGCTCCCAGCAGGCTCCAGCTGCCACCAGAGGGCCAACGTCGCCAAGGCGATGTGTGCCAGTCTGGCAGGAGTGACCTCACAGCAGAGGGCCCACCTCACAGAAGGGTGAGGAACACAGCCAGGATCAGACTCTCACCAGAGGGCCCACATCACCAAGGGGATGGGAACCAGGCAGGAGTGTCCCCACACCAGTGGGACAACATCATCGAAAGGTGAGGATCCCAGCACATGTGTCCTCAAACCAGAGGAACCACATCACCAAGGGGTTCAGAATGAGGCTGGCAGGACTGGCCTCACAACACAGGGTCCATAGAATATAAAAGTTGAGGAATCCAGCAGTTGGAACCTCCCAGCAAGTGGCCCAGAGCACCGAGGCTATGGGATCCAGGCCGCAGTGAACTCACAGCAGAGGGCCCACATCATGAACCTGTGAGCAGCCCAGCTGTTGGGACCTCAGAACAGAAGGCCCACATCCCCATTGGGATGGGAACCTGGCAGGAGTGGCTTTGCACCACTTAGCACATATCAGAAAAAGTTAGGAGCCCAGCAGTTAGGGCCTGATGCCAGGGGGCCCTCATAACTGAGGGGAGGAGACTCCCAGCAGGTTCCAACTGCCAACAGAGGGCCCACATCTACAAGGTGGCATGCGCCAGCCAGGCAGTAGTGACCTCACAGCAGAGGGCCTATCTCACAGAAGGGTGAGGAACCGAGGCAGGATGAGACTCTCACCAGAGGGCCCACAACACCAAGGGGATGGGAACCAGTCAGGACTGTCCTCCCACCAGTGGGGCCACATCATCGAAAGGTGAGGAACCCAGCACATGTGGCCTCATATCAGAGGACATACATCACAAAGGGGATGGGAGTGAGGCAGGTAGGAGTAGCCTAAAAACAGAGGGCCCAAAGAATAAAAAAAGTGAGGAATCCAGCATTTGGAACCTCCCAGCAGGCGGCCGAGAGCACAGAAGCTATGGGATGCAGGCAGGAGTTAACTAACACCAGAGAGCCCACATCATGAAACTGTGAGCAACCCAGGCATTGGGACCTCAGAGCAGAAAGCCCACATCCCCATGGGGATGGGAACCTGACAGGAGTGTCCTGGCATCACTGGGCTCACATCAGAAAACGTGGGGAGCCCAGCAGTTAGAGCCTGATGCTAGAGGGCCATCATCACCGAGGGCAGGAGGCTCCCAGCAGGTTCCATGTGCCAACAGAGGGCCCACGTCGCCAAGGTGATGTGTGCAAGTCAGGCAGGATTGACCTCACAGCAGAGGGCCTACCTCACAGAAGAGTGAGGAACCCAGCCAGGATAAGACTGTCACCAGAAGGCCCACATCACCAAGGGGATGGGAACCAGGCAGGAGTGTCCTCACACCAGTGGGGCCACATCATTGAAAGTTGCCTAACCCAGCACATGTGGCCTCAAACCAGAAGACCCACATCACGAAGGGGTTGCGAGTGAGGCAGGCAGGAGGAGCATCACAACACAGGACCCATAGAATACAAAAGTTGAGGAATCCAGCAGTTGGAACCTCCCAGCAGGCGGCCCAGAGCACCGATGATAAGGGATCCTTGCCGGAGTGAACTCACAGCAGAGGGCCCACATCATGGTACTGTGAGCAAGCCAGCCGTCTTGACCTCAGAGCAGAAGGCCCATATCGCCATGGGGATGGGAACCTGGCAAGAGTCTCCTCACTCACTTGGCGCACATCAGAAAATGTGGGGAGCCCAGCAGTTATGGCCTAAGGCAAGAGGGCCCTCATCACCGAGGGGAGGAGGATCCCAGCACACTCCAACTGCCACCAGAGGGCCCACGTCGCCAAGGTGACCTGTGCCAGACAGGCATGATTGACCTCACAGCAGAGGGCCCACCTCACAGAAGGGTGAGGAACCCAGCCAGGATCAGACTCTCACCTGAGGGCCCACATCAGCAAGGGGATGGGAACCAGGCAGGAGTCTCCTAAGACCATTGGTCCCACATCATCGAAAGGTGAGGAACCCAGCACATGTGGCCTCAAACCAGACGACACACATCACGAAGGGGATGGGAGTGAGGAAGGCAGGAGGATCCTCACAACAGAGGGCCCAAAAAATTAAAAAAGTGAGGAATCCAGCAGTTGGAACCTCCCAGCAGGCGGCCAAGAGCACAGAGGCTATGGGATCCAGGCTTCTGTGAACACCAGAGAGCCCACATCATGAAAATGTGAACAACCCAGCCGTTGGGACCTCAGAGCAGAAGGCCCACAACCCCATGGAGATGGGATCCTAAGAGGAGTGCCAAAGCATCACCGGGCTCCCTAAGAAAAGTTGGTGAGTCCAGCAGTTAGGGCCTGACGCAAGAGGGTCCTCATCACCGGGGGGAGGAGATTCCCAGCACGCTCCAACTGCCACCACACGGCTGACTTCACCAAGGCAATGTGTGCCAGCCATGCAGGAGTGACCTATCAGCAGAGGGTCTCCCTCACAGGTGGGTGAGGAACAAAGCCAGGAACAGACTCTCACCAGGGGGTCCACATAACCACGTGGATGAGAACCAAGCAGGAGTGTCCTCACACTAGTGGGGCCACATCATCGAAAGGTGAGGAACCCAGCAAAGGTGGCCACAAACCAGAGGACCCACATCACCAAGGGGTTGAGAGTGAGGTAGGTGTCTGGACGGGTATATTTAACACTCATTTCCCACCAGGAAGAGAAATTAACCAAAGGCTCAGCGTGCCCTGCCAGAAGCAGATTAGGGCCTGAAGCAGTCTTGCGGGTTTGCGGCCAGCTCACAAGAAAGCGAGTTGAAGAAAGGAGCTCAGGGGCCCTGTAATTCACAAACCTGGAGAGTTATAAATAACAGATAACGTCCAAAAATATATTGAAGTAAGGCTGCGAAGAGGACTTGAAAGCGGGGCAGAATTTCAGGAAACCGATTTCAGGAGGTAGACTGGAATTGCATTTAAAGCATAGGAAAAGAGGCAGAACATCGACAATGATGCACTTGGCAACAAAGGGCGTATGAGTTTGTTCCTGAATATATTCAGGAAAAAACACATACGCCCTTTTTGGCAAACCAAGCAAGCTTGCAATGGAAATCCGAACTACTATGAAGTGTCACTTCCCCCCGGTCTAAAGGGCCATCTGAGAAAAGTGTAAAATCCAGAAAGGCAAGACAGGCCATGGGGAAAAAGGAGCCTTGTTATGCTGATGGGCGGGATGTAAATTGCCAACAGCCACTCTGGAGAAGTGTATGGTGTTTCCTGATACATCTGAAAAACAAAGCAACAGAGTCTAGGGCATTTCCACTTATGGTCCTATAGCTTAGGGAAATTAAAATCAAAAAGACACAGCCACCCCAAAATTTGGGACGGCTCTGTTTACAGGAACCTCTTCTACAGTACGAGTTAAATATCCCAGAGAACAAATAATTGATAAAGAAGTTGCGGTACTTACGTACAACAGAATACCACTCAGCAATGAAATCTGTGTCACCAGGCCTGTACCAGCATAATGAGTGGATTGAGGCATGATGATTCTAAGTGAAATAAGTCACACAGAAAAAGAAACATCATAAGGTATCACTAATGCACGGAATGTAAACTTGGCTACACATGAACTGAATTACAAAACAGAACAGGGTCTCAAGATTAGAAAACCAACTTATGCTTGCTTAAAGGGAAAGGTGAGTTAAGGGGGTGCTGCATAAAACCAGAGATTGAAATTAGCACAGATACCGTTCCATAAGCCAAATATGTAATAGACAAGACCTACCCCCTGCTCAACGAAATGGACTCAACAATGAGGTATCACCTCACACCTGTTAGAATGGGCATCATCTGGAAATCTACAAACAACAAATGCTGGAAAGGGTGTGGAGAAAAGGAACCCTCTTCCACTATTGTTGGGAATATAAGTTGATACAGTCACTATGGAGAACAATATGGAGTTTCTTAAGAAACTAATAATAGAATTACCATATGATACAGCGATCCCAGGACTGGACATATACCCAGACAAAACCATAAATCAAAAAGAGACATTCACCGCAATGTTCATTGCATCACTATTTACAATATCGAGGTAATGGAAGCAACCTAAATGCCCACAGACAGACGAATGCATAAAGATGTGGTACATATATAAAATGGAATATTACTAAGCCATGAAAGGAATGAAATTGGGTCATTTGTAGAGACGTCGATGGATCTAGAGACTGTCATACAGAGTGAAGTAAGTCAGAAAGAGAAAAACAAATCTTGTATATTCATGCATATATGTGGAACCTAGAAAAACTGTACAGATTAACCGTTTTGCAAGGCATAAATAGAGCAACAGATGTAGACAACAATCGTATGGACAACAAGGGGGGAAAGCTCTTGGAGGGGTGGTGGTGGGAGGAGTTGAGAGATTGGGATTGGCATGTAAACATTTATATGTATAAAATAGATAACCAATGAGAACCTGCTGTATAAAAATATAAAATAAAATTCAAAATTAAAAAGAAATAAAATTTAAAAAATAAAACAGAAAAAACAATTATTCCCTTCACATACATTTATATGAATAAATTATTTCCATGCTTATATCTGTAAATACAAAAAAGAGGAATAAAATCTACCTTGAACCAAAAACAAAAAAGAGAAAAAAAAAACAGAACCCACCAGTTACTCAGAGGAAAACCGTATCAGGGCACTTGCTCCAGTTGTAAACAATTCTGAAGTTGGTCAGTGGTGGGGAATCGTCTCCCATTCAGCCAGCAGCCCCCACACAACAAGCGTCCTCATTGCAAAGCTGGGGCACCGTGCCGAGGCATCTGTGAGTAAACGTGAGCTGAGCCCCAGGCCAGTTGCTGCTGAACTGTTCCCGCCCTTCCCAGGTAAAACACCTGAATATATACAAGGACTTGAAAGCCTAGAGGAAGGGCCATGGAGCCACACGAGTGACAGCATGCCAGCTGACTTGGTGCCTGCAGGCCAGCCAGGATGGTCCTGGCCCTGGGTGCTCTTCTGGAAGATTTCCATTTCCCTGCCTGAGATACCCGTCCTGTCCCTGCCCCCACTGCTTTTTTCCTTCCTCACCTCTGCCCAGGGAGAAATTCCAGCAGCAGGTATGGGTGACACATCCTCTTCTTTAGCAGGTGGCAGCCTGGCAACTGCTGCAGAAAGTCCAGCAGAGCCCCACTCACACTGGGCCACCCACAAAGCCGTGGCCTCTCACTCCCTCCCACCAGCCCAGCCCCGAGACTGCTGACAGGGCAGAGAAAATGGCGTCAGGCACAGCTGCAGGGGCTTTTGCTGCCTGGAGTGGTATTTATATTGATCTCAACCCAGGCACACCTGGGGAGGGCTGGCCGGCATGGTAAGGCTGCCCAGGTAGCCAATCATCACCCCTCAGGGGCTCACAGTTGCAGAAAATGGAACTTGCTGAACCAGCCAGGTCCAAGGAACAGGTGTGGGCTCCTGAGAGTCAGGATAGACAAGGGGCTGCAGCTTTGGCTTGTTTTCTAATCATTTTATCTGGCCCATGAGTGGGAGACAACTTCAAGAAAACCCTCTCCTAATGAGAGGAACCCAGGAGTCAGGGAGAGGAGGGGTGGGTGGTGGTTGGAGACAGAGGCCTGGTGCCCTGGGTGCAGTGGAAGTCTCTGGAAGACCAGGTGGAGGGAGGCCACACAGAGTGATGCCCAGGGTCACAGACCTGTCGGAGCTGCTGTTTGTTAGTTCAAGTCCTGCTCTGAGGTGCTCTGTGTCAGCTCTGAGCAACAGGTGAGCTGGGGGTGCTCTTCAATGAGGGCTATGTGCACGGTTCCTGTGTGCCCAGCCCTGCCACGGTACCTGCAAGGGTAGCTCTGTATCCTGGGAGGGGCCTGACCATGAGAGCCCCGTGGGCTGGGTTGGGGGTGGGGTACCTGCCCAGGAGAGCTCCATATCCTGGGATTGGCCTGACCACGAGAGCCCCATGGGCTGCTGGGGACCTGGTAAAGGATGTCAGGACAGTCAGTGAAGCCACCGAGGATATACCTCCAGTTGCTCCTGATTCCTACACCCTGCTGGTCATTCTACCAACCACCAGGACATGGTATTCTGTATTAGTCTTCAATGATGCCTTCTTTTGTATTCCATTAGTCCCAGAGTCACAAGAAATTTTGGCTTGTGAGTGGCAGGACTCAACATACAACTAAAACAATACTTCCGGGCCGTCTTGCCCCAAGGGTTCAAAAATTCCCACACCATCTTTGGGGAAAGCTTAGCTAAAGACCGAAAAGTTCTACCTCTGGAAAAGGAAACCCTCCTTCAATATGCAGACGACATTCTGATCGCCAGCCCTACTAAGGAGGCCTCTGAACTACCAAGCCAATAAAGGATAGAAGTTGTCCAAGAAAAAGCTCAAATATCACAGACTGCAGTGACCTGCCTGGGCTTCATTCTCACACAAGGTCAGAGAAGCCCATCCCAGGAAAGGGAAGAAACCATTTGCAGCCTTACCCCTTTCTAAAACTAGAAGACAGCTTAGGGGTTCCTGGGGAGGCCAGGGTTTGCTGCTTCTGGATCCCTAACTACAGTCTACTAGCTGGGCCTCTATATGAAACACTGAAAGGAAAAGATGATGATCCTTTTGAACAGAATCCAGAAGTGGCCTTTCAAGAATGGAAAGAGCAGTCAATTCAGACCCTTGCCCTGGAACTCCCTAATTGAGCTAAACCCTTTGACCTTTCCATTCCCGGTGAAAGGTGAATCGCCATTGGAGAATTAGTGCAAAAACTGGGACCACTTGAAATGGAACAACGCAAGAATGCCATCCAGGTAGGATAAACTACAGTCACCAAGGGGCTTGGCCCACTGCCACATCTGGCCAAGATACTGGCGGTATCTAAAAACCTGGAAATCAGCAGCCCAAAAGGCCACCTCCCTCCTAAGGGAAAAGGACCCCACGTGGTGATCCTAATCACCAACCATGCCCTGAAGTTGCAGGGTTCGCTCCGTGGGCACACCGACCTCGAGTGAGGAGGCCCTCCAACTCCAACATCCAGAGAGATAACCGGGGGCAACAGGGCACCATGACGACTCGTGTGAACATCACTTGACCTGGAGTTTCTCTCATAAAACAACAATAGTGTGTCCCGAAGGAGTAGACTACTGCTTGCAGGACTTCCTGCACCCGGAGGGGAGCTAATAATCTTGGCGGGGGAACCGTATATCACACCGTCACCATAGAAAAGCCTACAGACACCGTGATGATGGTGGCCAATAAGACCGGCTGGACTCCTGTTTACTTCAAAAGGCTGTTGACTCAGTGGCCATCATGGTCCTTGATCACCACTGACCCTGGACTGTCTGGGAGTTGAGCGGGCAGGGCTCTGACACCTGGTGCTGTTTTTACGTTAATTCAGGGGCCTAATTGAAGAAAGAGCAGACTACTGGTCAGAGCATCTAGGCTGGCAGAAACGGTCAGCCTAAGGTGGCCGAACAAATGTGGGGCGGGGTGAAACCGGCCCCCACAGCGTCTCTGCACATCTCTTTCCTGGACCCTTAAAGGTCATTAGAATCTATAACACTTCCAATGCTGGTGCTCAGGCGGACGAGCAGGGAGGCAGGGGTCCTGGGGCCAATCAACGTCACCTGGAGGCTGCTGGGGAGAAGTTCTGACCCTCGTCCCCTGGTATGAGGGCTCCCAACTCAGCACTCAGCAGTTACAGAAGAAGGGTCTGCACCCTCAGCACTCCAAGAATGAGGAACGGGACAAAAGGCAGAGGAGGGGTTTGTCCCCAGCAAAGCCCATTAAAAATCCCTGGGAGATAAAAATAGAATGTGGGCAATAAAGTCAAGTCTGACCTTTTTTATCCTTTGTGCTTTGTCTAATTTCACGTGCTCCTAGGGTCCCGCATGCAGAGGTTCCACACCCGGCACTTCAGACCAGATTTCCTGGTGCAGAATGGCTGGGTCGACACCTCAGCTCCTGGGGCCCAGTGCAGACTCCGAGATATAGAGCCTGAGCTGCAGCCAACCCGGCCCTTGAGAGCTCCGCCCCCTCCCTCCCACTGACTCTGACAGGATCTCTACACAGCAGCCCAGCCCACAGCCCACGGGGTAGTGCATGCTCTCACCTCTCCATTCTCTGATGAAAATATAAAGTTTCCTTTGCTTGGGAACCAAACTCAGTCTCGATCTGTTGGCCCCAATGACACTGGGCAGGGGGACCCTTGTTGGGGTCCACTCTGGAGGATCAGTAACAGAAATTGAGACTATTGTAACTTCAATGAACAGATGTGTGAGCCAAACTGTAGTTAACATAGAACAGTTTATAAGGCTCGGGTAAAATAAGATGTTTCTAACACTTCCATTTGATATTTCCATCACTTTATTATAAGCAAGTTCAGTGAAAAGGTTTGTCTTATTTGTCAGGTCAATATTAGAGAAATGAAGTGATTTCTTTCCAAGGATGTACATCTAATAATCTTGGTTAAAGCTTCAATCTTGTTTTAAATGCTTTTCCATTGAAAATGATACCTCTCTTTCAGCTCCCCCATTTCTGAGAAGTATAAAATCTTATAATTTATTATTACCAAAGGGGAAAGGTGGGAGGAGGGATAAATTAACAGTTTGGAATTAACACATACACACTGCTATGTATAAAATAGATCATCAACAAGGAACTACTGTATAGCACAGGGAACTACACTCAATATTGTGCAATAACCTATAAGGGGAAATAATCGGAAAAAGAATAGATATTTTTATTGACATCATCTATCAATGACAGTTAAAGTGTAACCTAAGGGAAGCCGGTGGTGAGTGCTTCTGACCCTGAAGACTTCAGTCATCTAAAGTTTGGACTCTGCCTACTTCCCAAGGCCCTTAATGAACATATGTGTAGCCGTAGCTTAAAAAACTCCCCAGTTTGGGTTTCGGGGAGACACTGATTTTGAAAAAGCCCTGGTGTTCTCCTTACATGAATGGGACTCTTCCTACTGCTAAAACATGTCTGTCACATCCAGAGGATGGTATACCGTCTGATCGGGAAGAGTTTGGAAAAGGCATCTCATCTCCTCATCTCCTGGTGCTCGGGTTCACCCCTCCAGCGTCTTTACTAACAGTCTCCCCACTTGGAGATGTCAACACTGTCAACATCCTGTTGCGTACAGTTTGGAATTTGTCCAGAGGATGAAGCGGAAGGATGAGGAACAATGAGAGACAAGTCCTAGGTGTTCAGACAGGCACATGTCACTCTAATTTCCAATCAGGAAGATGAATTGACCAAAGGCTAGGGTTGCCCATGGAAACAGTATAGGGCTTGAGGAAATCCCACTGCTTTGTGGCCAGTTCCCATAAACACAAGTTGAACAATGGAACTCAGGGGCAGTAAAATTCACGAAACTGCAGAGTTGAAAATATCTATCACTGAAAAATGTCTTGAGGAAAGTCAGAGAAAAGGATTGGCAAGCAAGGGAGAATGGCAGGAAAGGGATTTGAGGAGGTAGAAAGGACTCGCCATTAAGCACAAGAAAAGGGGCTGAACATTGCCGACATTGCAGTTGGCCAAAAAGGCTGTATGCGTTTTTTTCTGTATATATTCAAGAAAAGGGCATACACTTTTTTAGCCAACCAAACAGGTGGGCACTGGAAATCAATACTACAAAAGATATCACTTCGCATCAGTCAGAAGAGCCATCCTCATAAAGTGTAAACGCCAGAAATGCAGGACAGGGCAAGGAGAAGAGGGAGCCCTGTGAGGCTTATAGTGGAAATGTATATTGCCAACGGCCATTCTGGAGAAGTGTATTGTGTTTACTAAAGCATCTAAAAAATGAGCTACAGAGCATAGGGCACTTGCACTCATGGGCGTATATCTTGGGAAAAACAAAAATCGAGAGGACACAGGCACCCCAATGTTTACTGCCTCTCTGTTTAAAAGATCCTCGACTAGGATATAACTTAAATGTCTCTGGAGGGAAAAAATGGATAGAGATGTGGTACTTATGTAGAGTGGAATATTACTCAGCCTGGAAATCAATGAAATATGGCCAGTTGTAACAACTCCGGAGGAGTTACGTATGATCATTCTAAGTGACATAATTCAAAAAGAAAAAGACACATATCATAAGATATCACTTAAAGGTGGAATCCAAAATGGCTACACATGAAATAAATTACAAAACAAAAACATAGTCAAATATGTAGAAAACACGCGTAAGGCTGCTAAACGGGAAAGGTGGGGAGGGGTGAGGCATCATCCAGGAGGTTGAAATTAGCAAAGATACCATTCCAAATACCAAACTGATAATCAACAAGGCCTACACGGTAGCTAAAAGAACTGCACTCAGCACACTCAAGTCACCGGAAAAGAATATCTATGACTGGTAAGAATCTGAAAAAGAATTTATTGATGTCTCTCTGTACGTGAATCAAGTGGATGTACAGCAGCAAGAAACAGAGCTTTGAAAATCAGCTGTAACCAATATAGTAATAAATTGAAAAAAATAAACGACAGAGAGACAGAGAAAACCTCTTACAACTTTTCCTCAGGGACGGTGATGCAACATGGATTGAACACATCTAGACCCACAGCAGGATGAGACATAAGGCTGGAAACTGTTCACGCTAAGAGAAATGTGAGGTTGGGTGAGGAAATGCACACCCTTTAAAGTAATACTACCTGGTACCCATTCAATGGGTCCCAAATCTGCAGGTTCAAGGAATCTTCCTACAGCTAAAACATGCATGGAAAACCCAGAGGACTGTACACCATGTGATCGGGAGATGTGTCTAAAATGCACCTCATTTATCCTCTCCTGGTGCTCCTGTTCATCATTCCAGCCACGTTACTTAGAATCTCCCCACTTAGAGAATCAGCACATTTAAACTTCTGTTTCACACATTTTGCAAATTGTGAGGAGGATGAACGGGAAGAGGGGGAAACAATGAGAGAATAGTTGTAGGGGTTTGGACGGGCACATGTCACTCTAATTTCCCATTAAGAATAAGAATTAAAAAAAGGCTCAGCCCGCCTCGCCGGAGCCAAAATAGGGCCTGAAGCAATCCTGCGGTTTTGAGGCCAGCTCACAAAAGAGCAACTTAAAAAATGGAGCTCAGGGTCACTGCAATTCACAAACCTGCAGAGTTATAAATGAAAACTAACGTCCAAAAATATGTTGAGGTAAGGCAAAGAAGAGGATCTGAATGCAAGACAGAATTGCAAGAAACAGATTTCAAGAGATAGATTGGACTCGCCTTTAAAGCACATGAAAAGCGGCATAATTTCGACAATGATGCAGTTGGCCCAAAAGGGAGTATGCGTTAGTTCCTGAATATATCCAGGAAAAAACGCATACGCACTTTATGGGCAACCAAGCAAGCAAGCAATGCAAATGTGCACAACAAAGAAGTCTCATTTCCCACCGGTCAAAAGGGCCATCCGAAAAAATTGTAAACACCAGAAATGCAGGACAGGCCATGGAGAACAGGGAGCCTTTATACGCTGATGGACAGTGTGTGAACTGCCGAGAGCCACTCTGGAGAAGTGTATGGTGGTTCCTAAATCATCTAAAAAACAGAGCGACAGAGCATAGGGCACTTCCAATCATGGGAGTATATCTAGGGAAGTCTAAAAATCAACAAGACACAAGCACACCACAGTTTAGGGCTACTCTGTTTACAAGAACCTCAACTTCAGTACACCTTAAATATCCCAGGAAAGAGAACAATGGATAAAGAAAATGTGGTACTTATGTACAATGGAATATCTCTTCACCATGAAATCAATGTAATAAGGCTAGTAGAAGGATAAAGAGTGGATTGAGGTCCGATAATACTACTTGAAATAAGTCAAACAGAAAAAGAAACATATCATAAGATATCACTTATAGAGGGAGGATAAATATGGCTGCACAAAAAATGAATTACAAAACAGAACAGTGTCTCACATTTAGAAAACACACTTATGTCAGCTTAAGGGGAAAGGAGAGGTGGGGTGATGCATAAAACCAGAGTTTGAAATTAGCACAGATACCGTTCAATAAACCAAATAGGTATCAGACAAGATCTACACCTCGCTCAATGAACTGGCCTCAACACACCCTATACACCGCAGAGAAATATATCTGAGTAATAAGAATCTTAAAACCCATGTATTGATATATCTCCATAAGGGAATCAAGTGTGCGCAGAGCGGCACAAACACAGCAGTGAAAATGAGCTAAACCCCATTATAGAAATAAATTTTAAAACCAAAACGCAGAAACAATGAAAGAGAGAAAAATTCTTACAAAATTCGCTCAGGGGCTGTGATGCAACCTGGAATGACCACATATAAACCCACAGCTGGATAAGACATAAGGCTGGACACTTGGGGCTGAAAGGATTGGAGAGCTTTGGTGAGCAACTGCCGAAAGTTTAATGC
>NW_028138420.1:0-18234 GCF_964270905.1 Leucopleurus acutus
AGAAAGGTGAGGAATCCAGCAGTTGGAACCTCCCAGCAGGCGGCCCAGAGCACAGAGGCTAGAGGAACCAGGCCAGAGTGAACTAACACCAGACAGCCCACATCATGAAACTGTGAGCAACCCAGACATTGGGACCTCAGAGCAGAAGGCCCACATCCCCATGGTGATGGGAACATGACAGGAGTGTCCTGGCATCACTGGGCTCACATCAGAAAACGTGGGGTGCTCAGAAGTTAGGGCCTGACGCTAGAGGGCACTCATCACCGAGAGGAGGAGGCTCCCAGCAGGCTCCAGCTGCCACCAGAGGGCCAACGTCGCCAAGGTGATGTGTGCCAGCCTGGCAGGAGTGACCTCACAGCAGAGGGCCCACCTCACAGAAGGGTGAGGAACACAGCCAGGATCAGACTCTCACCAGAGGGCCCACATCACCAAGGGGATGGGAACCAGGCAGGAGTGTCCCCACACCAGTGGGACAACATCATCGAAAGGTGAGGATCCCAGCACATGTGTCCTCAAACCAGAGGAACCACATCACCAAGGGGTTCGGAATGAGGCTGGCAGGACTGGCCTCACAACACAGGGTCCATAGAATATAAAAGTTGAGGAATCCAGCAGTTGGAACCTCCCAGCAAGTGGCCCAGAGCACCGAGGCTATGGGATCCAGGCCGCAGTGAACTCACAGCAGAGGGCCCACATCATGAACCTGTGAGCAGCCCAGCTGTTGGGACCTCAGAACAGAAGGCCCACATCCCCATTGGGATGGGAACCTGGCAGGAGTGGCTTTGCACCACTTAGCACATATCAGAAAATGTTAGGAGCCCAGCAGTTAGGGCCTGACGCCAGGGGGCCCTCATAACTGAGGGGAGGAGACTCCCAGCAGGTTCCAACTGCCAACAGAGGGCCCACGTCTACAAGGTGGCATGCGCCAGCCAGGCAGTAGTGACCTCACAGCAGAGGGCCTATCTCACAGAAGGGTGAGGAACCGAGGCAGGATGAGACTCTCACCAGAGGGCCCACAACACCAAGGGGATGGGAACCAGTCAGGACTGTCCTCCCACCAGTGGGGCCACATCATCGAAAGGTGAGGAACCCAGCACATGTGGCCTCATATCAGAGGACATACATCACAAAGGGGATGGGAGTGAGGCAGGTAGGAGTAGCCTAAAAACAGAGGGCCCAAAGAATAAAAAAAGTGAGGAATCCAGCATTTGGAACCTCCCAGCAGGCGGCCGAGAGCACAGAAGCTATGGGATGCAGGCAGGAGTGAACTAACACCAGAGAGCCCACATCATGAAACTGTGAGCAACCCAGGCATTGGGACCTCAGAGCAGAAAGCCCACATCCCCATGGGGATGGGAACCTGACAGGAGTGTCCTGGCATCACTGGGCTCACATCAGAAAACGTGGGGAGCCCAGCAGTTAGAGCCTGATGCTAGAGGGCCGTCATCACCGAGGGCAGGAGGCTCCCAGCAGGTTCCATGTGCCCACAGAGGGCCCACGTCACCAAGGTGATGTGTGCAAGTCAGGCAGGATTGACCTCACAGCAGAGGGCCTACCTCACAGAAGAGTGAGGAACCCAGCCAGGATAAGACTGTCACCAGAAGGCCCACATCACCAAGGGGATGGGAACCAGGCAGGAGTGTCCTCACACCAGTGGGGCCACATCATTGAAAGTTGCCTAACCCAGCACATGTGGCCTCAAACCAGAAGACCCACATCACGAAGGGGTTGCGAGTGAGGCAGGCAGGAGGAGCATCACAACACAGGACCCATAGAATACAAAAGTTGAGGAATCGAGCAGTTGGAACCTCCCAGCAGGCAGCCAAGACCACAGAGGCTATGGGATCCAGGCCACAGTGAACTAACACCAGAGAGCCCACATCATGAAATTGTGATCAACCCAGCCGTTGGAACCTCAGAGCAGAAGGCCCACATCCCCATGGGGATGGGAACCTAAGAGGAGTGCTTGAGCAACACTGGGCTCACTAAGAAAAGTTGGGGAGCCCAGCAGTTAGGGCCTGACGTCAGAGGGCCCTCATCACAGAGCTGAGGAGGCTCCCAGCAGGGTCCAATTGCCACCAGAGGGCTCATGTCAACAAGGCGAGGTGAGCAACCCAGGCAAGAGTTACCTGATAGTAGAGGGCCCACCTCACAGATGGGTGAGGAACCCAGCCAGGATCAGACTCTCACCAGAGGGCCCACATCACAAAGGGGATGGGACCCAGTCAGGATTATCCTCACACCAGTGGGGCCTCATCATCTTAAGGTGAGGAACCCAGCACATGTGTCCTCAAACCAGAGGACCCACATCACCAAGGGCCTTGGAGTGAGGCAGGCAGGAGTAGCCTCACAACACAGGGCACATAATATAAAAAACGTGAGAATTCCAGCATTTAGACCTTCCAGCAGGCGGCCCAGAACACCGAGGCTATGGGATCCAGGCCACAGTGAACTCACAGCAGAGGGCCCACATCACAAAACTGTGAGCAACCCAGGAGTTGAGACCTCAGCGCAGAAGGCCCATATCGCCATGGGGATGGGAACCTGGCAAGAGTCTC
The DNA here is from genome assembly GCF_964270905.1 of Leucopleurus acutus. Classification (NCBI taxonomy): domain Eukaryota; kingdom Metazoa; phylum Chordata; class Mammalia; order Artiodactyla; family Delphinidae; genus Leucopleurus; species Leucopleurus acutus. Next base: position 2,559 of record NW_028138420.1, read on the forward strand.
CTCACTCACTTGGCACACATCAGAAAATGTGGGGAGCCCAGCAGTTATGGCCTAAGGCAAGAGGGCCCTCATCACCGAGGGGAGGAGGATCCCAGCACACTCCAACTGCCACCAGAGGGCCCACGTCGCCAAGGTGACGTGTGCCAGACAGGCATGATTGACCTCACAGCAGAGGGCCCACCTCACAGAAGGGTGAGGAACCCAGCCAGGATCAGACTCTCACCTGAGGGCCCACATCAGCAAGGGGATGGGAACCAGTCAGGACTGTCTTCCCTCCAGTGGGGTCACATCATCGAAAGGTGCGGAACCCAGCACATGTGGCCTCAAATCAGAGGACACATATCACAAAGGGAACGGGAGTGAGGCAGGCAGGAGTAGCCTAAAAACAGAGGGCCCAAAGAATAAGAAAGGTGAGGAATCCAGCAGTTGGAACCTCCCAGCAGGCGGTCCAGAGCACAGAAGCTATGGGATGCAGGCAGGAGTGAACTAACAGCAGAGAGCCCACATCATGAAACTGTGAGCAACCCAGGCTTTGGGACCTCAGAGCAGAAGGCCCACACCCCAATGGGGATGTGAACCTGGCTGGAGTGTCCTCGCACCACTGGGCACACATCACAAAATGTGGGGAGCCCAGCAGTTAGAGCCTGATGCTAGAGGGCCGTCATCACCGAGGAGAGGAGGCTCCCAGCAGGCTCCAAGTGCCACCAGAGGGCTCATGTCCACAAGGTGACGTGTGCCAGCCAGGCAGGAGTGACCTCACATCAGACGGCCCACCTCACAGATGGGTGAGGAACCCAGCCAGGATCAGACTCTCAACAGAGGGCCCACATCACCAAGGGGTTGTGAACCAGGCAGGAGTCTCCTAAGACCATTGGTCCCACATCATCGAAAGGTGAGGAACCCAGCACATGTGGCCTCAAACCAGACGACACACATCACGAAGGGGCTGGGAGTGAGGCAGGCAGGAGGATCCTCACAACAGAGGGCCCAAAAATTTAAAAAAGTGAGGAATCCAGCAGTTGGAACCTCCCAGCAGGCAGCCAAGAGCACAGAGGCTATGGGATCCAGGCTTCTGTGAACTAACACCAGAGAGCCCACATCATGAAAATGTGAACAACCCAGCCGTTGGGACCTCAGAGCAGAAGGCCCACATCCCCATGGAGATGGGATCCTAAGAGGAGTGCCAAAGCATCACTGGGCTCACTAAGAAAAGTTGGTGAGCCCAGCAGTCAGGGCCTGATGCAAGAGGGCCCTCATCACCGGGGGGAAGAGATTCCCAGCACGCTCCAACTGCCACCACACGGCTGACTTCACCAAGGCAATGTGTGCCAGCCATGCAGGAGTGACCTATCAGCAGAGGGTCTCCCTCACAGGTGGGTGAGGAACAAAGCCAGGAACAGACTCTCACCAGGGGGTCCACATAACCACGTGGATGAGAACCAAGCAGGAGTGTCCTCACACTAGTGGGGCCACATCATCGAAAGGTGAGGAACCCAGCAAAAGTGGCCACAAACCAGAGGACCCACATCACCAAGGGGTTGAGAGTGAGGTAGGTGTCTGGACGGGCATATTTAACACTCATTTCCCACCAGGAAGAGGAATTAACCAAAGGCTCAGCGTGCCCTGCCAGAAGCAGATTAGGGCCTGAAGCAGTCTTGCGGGTTTGCGGCCAGCTCACAAGAAAGCGAGTTGAAGAAAGGAGCTCAGGGGCCCTGTAATTCACAAACCTGCAGAGTTATAAATGACAGATAACGTCCAAAAATATATTGAAGTAAGGCTGCGAAGAGGACTTGAAAGCGGGGCAGAATTGCAGGAAACCGATTTCAGGAGGTAGACTGGATTTGCATTTAAAGCATAGGAAAAGAGGCAGAACATCGACAATGATGCACTTGGCAACAAAGGGCGTATGAGTTTGTTCCTGAATATATTCAGGAACAAACACATACGCCCTTTTTGGCAAACCAAGCAAGCTTGCAATGGAAATCCGAACTACTATGAAGTGTCACTTCCCCCCGGTCTAAAGGGCCATCTGAGAAAAGTGTAAAATCCAGAAAGGCAAGACAGGCCATGGGGAAAAAGGAGCCTTGTTATGCTGATGGGCGGGATGTACATTGCCAACAGCCACTCTGGAGAAGTGTATGGTGTTTCCTGATACATCTGAAAAACAAAGCAACAGAGTCTAGGGCATTTCCACTTATGGTCCTATAGCTTAGGGAAATTAAAATCAAAAAGACACAGCCACCCCAAAATTTACAACGGCTCTGTTTACAGGAGCCTCTTCTACAGTACAAGTTAAATATCCCAGAGAACAAATAATTGATAAAGAAGTTGCGGTACTTATGTACAACAGAATACCACTCAGCAATGAAATCTGTGTCACCAGGCCTGTACCAGCATAATGAGTGGATTGAGGCATGATGATTCTAAGTGAAATAAGTCACACAGAAAAAGAAACATCATAAGGTATCACTAATGCACGGAATGTAAACTTGGCTACACATGAACTGAATTACAAAACAGAACAGGGTCTCAAGTTTAGAAAACCAACTTATGCTTGCTTAAGGGGAAAGGTGAGTTGGGGTGCTGCATAAAACCAGAGTTTGAAATTAGCACAGATACCGTTCCATAAGCCAAATACGTAATAGACAAGACCTACCCCTCGCTCAACGAAATGGACTCAACAATGAGGTATCACCTCACACCTGTTAGAATGGGCATCATCTGAAAATCTACAAACAACAAATGCTGGAAAGGGTGTGGAGAAAAGGAAGCCTCTTCCACTATTGTTGGGAATATAAATTGATACAGTCACTATGGAGAACAATATGGAGTTTCTTAAGAAACTAATAATAGAATTACCATATGATACAGCGATCCCAGGACTGGACATATACCCAGACAAAACCATAAATCAAAAAGAGACATTCACCGCAATGTTCATTGCATCACTATTTACAATATCGAGGTAATGGAAGCAACCTAAATGCCCACAGACAGACGAATGCATAAAGATGTGGTACATATATAAAATGGAATATTACTAAGCCATGAAAGGAATGAAATTGGGTCATTTGTAGAGACGTCGATGGATCTAGAGACTGTCATACAGAGTGAAGTAAGTCAGAAAGAGAAAAACAAATCTTGTATATTCATGCATATATGTGGAACCTAGAAAAACTGTACAGATTAACCATTTTGCAAGGCATAAATAGAGCAACAGATGTAGACAACAATCGTATGGACAACAAGGGGGGAAAGCTCTTGGAGGGGTGGTGGTGGGAGGAGTTGAGAGATTGGGATTGGCATGTAAACATTTATATGTATAAAATAGATAACCAATGAGAACCTGCTGTATAAAAATATAAAATAAAATTCAAAATTAAAAAGAAATAAAATTTAAAAAATAAAACAGAAAAAACAATTATTCCCTTCACATACATGTATTTATATGAATAAATTATTTCCATGCTTATATCTGTAAATACAAAAAAGAGGAATAAAATCTACCTTGAACCAAAAACGAAAAAGAGAAAAAAAAAACAGAACCCACCAGTTACTCAGAGGAAAACCGTATCAGGGCACTTGCTCCAGTTGTAAACAATTCTGAAGTTGGTCAGTGGTGGGGAATCGTCTCCCATTCAGCCAGCAGCCCCCACACAACAAGCGTCCTCATTGCAAAGCTGGGGCACCGTGCCGAGGCATCTGTGAGTAAACGTGAGCTGAACCCCAGGCCAGTTGCTGCTGAACTGTTCCCGCCCTTCCCAGGTAAAACACCTGAATATATACAAGGACTTGAAAGCCTAGAGGAAGGGCCATGGAGCCACACGAGTGACAGCATGCCAGCTGACTTGGTGCCTGCAGGCCAGCCAGGATGGTCCTGGCCCTGGGTGCTCTTCTGGAAGATTTCCATTTCCCTGCCTGAGATACCCGTCCTGTCCCTGCCCCCACTGCTTTTTTCCTTCCTCACCTCTGCCCAGGGAGAAATTCCAGCAGCAGGTATGGGTGACACATCCTCTTCTTTAGCAGGTGGCAGCCTGGCAACTGCTGCAGAAAGTCCAGCAGAGCCCCACTCACACTGGGCCACCCACAAAGCCGTGGCCTCTCACTCCCTCCCACCAGCCCAGCCCCGAGACTGCTGACAGGGCAGAGAAAATGGCGTCAGGCACAGCTGCAGGGGCTTTTGCTGCCTGGAGTGGTATTTATATTGATCTCAACCCAGGCACACCTGGGGAGGGCTGGCCGGCATGGTAAGGCTGCCCAGGTCAGCCAATCATCACCCCTCAGGGGCTCACAGTTGCAGAAAATGGAACTTGCTGAACCGGCCAGGTCCAAGGGACAGGTGTGGGCTCCTGAGAGTCAGGATAGACAAGGGGCTGCAGCTTTGGCTTGTTTTCTAATCATTTTATCTGGCCCATGAGTGGGAGACAACTTCAAGAAAACTCTCTCCTAATGAGAGGAACCCAGGAGTCAGGGAGAGGAGGGGTGGGTGGTGGTTGGAGACAGAGGCCTGGTGCCCTGGGTGCAGTGGAAGTCTCTGGAAGACCAGGTGGAGGGAGGCCACACAGAGTGATGCCCAGGGTCACAGACCTGTCGGAGCTGCTGTTTGTTAGTTCAAGTCCTGCTCTGAGGTGCTCTGTGTCAGCTCTGAGCGACAGGTGAGCTGGGGGTGCTCTTCAATGAGGGCTATGTGCACGGTTCCTGTGTGCCCAGCCCTGCCACGGTACCTGCAAGGGTAGCTCTGTATCCTGGGAGGGGCCTGACCATGAGAGCCCCGTGGGCTGGGTTGGGGGTGGGGTACCTGCCCAGGAGAGCTCCATATCCTGGGATTGGCCTGACCACGAGAGCCCCATGGGTTGCTGGGGACCTGGTAAAGGATGTCAGGACAGTCAGTGAAGCCACCGAGGATATACCTCCAGTTGCTCCTGATCCCTACACCCTGCTGGTCATTCTACCAACCACCAGGACATGGTATTCTGTATTAGTCTTCAATGATGCCTTCTTTTGTATTCCATTAGTCCCAGAGTCACAAGAAATTTTGGCTTGTGAGTGGCAGGACTCAACATACAACTAAAACAATACTTCCGGGCCGTCTTGCCCCAAGGGTTCAAAAATTCCCACACCATCTTTGGGGAAAGCTTAGCTAACGACCGAAAAGTTCTACCTCTGGAAAAGGAAACCCTCCTTCAATATGCAGACGACATTCTGATCGCCAGCCCTACTAAGGAGGCCTCTGAACTACCAAGCCAATAAAGGATAGAAGTTGTCCAAGAAAAAGCTCAAATATCACAGACTGCAGTGACCTGCCTGGGCTTCATTCTCACACAAGGTCAGAGAAGCCCATCCCAGGAAAGGGAAGAAACCATTTGCAGCCTTACCCCTTTCTAAAACTAGAAGACAGCTTAGGGGTTCCTGGGGAGGCCAGGGTTTGCTGCTTCTGGATCCCTAACTACAGTCTACTAGCTGGGCCTCTATATGAAACACTGAAAGGAAAAGATGATGATCCTTTTGAACAGAATCCAGAAGTGGCCTTTCAAGAATGGAAAGAGCAGTCAATTCAGACCCTTGCCCTGGAACTCCCTAATTGAGCTAAACCCTTTGACCTTTCCATTCCCGGTGAAAGGTGAATCGCCATTGGAGAATTAGTGCAAAAACTGGGACCACTTGAAATGGAACAACGCAAGAATGCCATCCAGGTAGGATAAACTACAGTCACCAAGGGGCTTGGCCCACTGCCACATCTGGCCAAGATACTGGCGGTATCTAAAAACCTGGAAATCAGCAGCCCAAAAGGCCACCTCCCTCCTAAGGGAAAAGGACCCCACGTGGTGATCCTAATCACCAACCATGCCCTGAAGTTGCAGGGTTCGCTCCGTGGGCACACCGACCTCGAGTGAGGAGGCCCTCCAACTCCAACATCCAGAGAGATAACCGGGGGCAACAGGGCACCATGACGACTCGTGTGAACATCACTTGACCTGGAGTTTCTCTCATAAAACAACAATAGTGTGTCCCGAAGGAGTAGACTACTGCTTGCAGGACTTCCTGCACCCGGAGGGGAGCTAATAATCTTGGCGGGGGAACCGTATATCACACCGTCACCATAGAAAAGCCTACAGACACCGTGATGATGGTGGCCAATAAGACCGGCTGGACTCCTGTTTACTTCAAAAGGCTGTTGACTCAGTGGCCATCATGGTCCTTGATCACCACTGACCCTGGACTGTCTGGGAGTTGAGCGGGCAGGGCTCTGACACCTGGTGCTGTTTTTACGTTAATTCAGGGGCCTAATTGAAGAAAGAGCAGACTACTGGTCAGAGCATCTAGGCTGGCAGAAACGGTCAGCCTAAGGTGGCCGAACAAATGTGGGGTGGGGTGAAACCGGCCCCCACAGCGTCTCTGCACATCTCTTTCCTGGACCCTTAAAGGTCATTAGAATCTATAACACTTCCAATGCTGGTGCTCAGGCGGACGAGCAGGGAGGCAGGGGTCCTGGGGCCAATCAACGTCACCTGGAGGCTGCTGGGGAGAAGTTCTGACCCTCGTCCCCTGGTATGAGGGCTCCCAACTCAGCACTCAGCAGTTACAGAAGAAGGGTCTGCACCCTCAGCACTCCAAGAATGAGGAACGGGACAAAAGGCAGAGGAGGGGTTTGTCCCCAGCAAAGCCCATTAAAAATCCCTGGGAGATAAAAATAGAATGTGGGCAATAAAGTCAAGTCTGACCTTTTTTATCCTTTGTGCTTTGTCTAATTTCACGTGCTCCTAGGGTCCCACATGCAGAGGTTCCACACCCGGCACTTCAGACCAGATTTCCTGGTGCAGAATGGCTGGGTCGACACCTCAGCTCCTGGGGCCCAGTGCAGACTCCGAGATATAGAGCCTGAGCTGCAGCCAACCCGGCCCTTGAGAGCTCCGCCCCCTCCCTCCCACTGACTCTGACAGGATCTCTACACAGCAGCCCAGCCCACAGCCCACGGGGTAGTGCATGCTCTCACCTCTCCATTCTCTGATGAAAATATAAAGTTTCCTTTGCTTGGGAACCAAACTCAGTCTCGATCTGTTGGCCCCAATGACACTGGGCAGGGGGACCCTTGTTGGGGTCCACTCTGGAGGATCAGTAACAGAAATTGAGACTATTGTAACTTCAGTGAACAGATGTGTGAGCCAAACTGTAGTTAACATAGAACAGTTTATAAGGCTCGGGTAAAATAAGATGTTTCTAACACTTCCATTTGATATTTCCATCACTTTATTATAAGCAAGTTCAGTGAAAAGGTTTGTCTTATTTGTCAGGTCAATATTAGAGAAATGAAGTGATTTCTTTCCAAGGATGTACATCTAATAATCTTGGTTAAAGCTTCAATCTTGTTTTAAATGCTTTTCCATTGAAAATGATACCTCTCTTTCAGCTCCCCCATTTCTGAGAAGTATAAAATCTTATAATTTATTATTACCAAAGGGGAAAGGTGGGAGGAGGGATAAATTAACAGTTTGGAATTAACACATACACACTGCTATGTATAAAATAGATCATCAACAAGGAACTACTGTATAGCACAGGGAACTACACTCAATATTGTGCAATAACCTATAAGGGGAAATAATCGGAAAAAGAATAGATATTTTTATTGACATCATCTATCAATGACAGTTAAAGTGTAACCTAAGGGAAGCCGGTGGTGAGTGCTTCTGACCCTGAAGACTTCAGTCATCTAAAGTTTGGACTCTGCCTACTTCCCAAGGCCCTTAATGAACATATGTGTAGCCGTAGCTTAAAAAACTCCCCAGTTTGGGTTTCGGGGAGACACTGATTTTGAAAAAGCCCTGGTGTTCTCCTTACATGAATGGGACTCTTCCTACTGCTAAAACATGTCTGTCACATCCAGAGGATGGTATACCGTCTGATCGGGAAGAGTTTGGAAAAGGCATCTCATCTCCTCATCTCCTGGTGCTCGGGTTCACCCCTCCAGCGTCTTTACTAACAGTCTCCCCACTTGGAGATGTCAACACTGTCAACATCCTGTTGCGTACAGTTTGGAATTTGTCCAGAGGATGAAGCGGAAGGATGAGGAACAATGAGAGACAAGTCCTAGGTGTTCAGACAGGCACATGTCACTCTAATTTCCAATCAGGAAGATGAATTGACCAAAGGCTAGGGTTGCCCATGGAAACAGTATAGGGCTTGAGGAAATCCCACTGCTTTGTGGCCAGTTCCCATAAACACAAGTTGAACAATGGAACTCAGGGGCAGTAAAATTCACGAAACTGCAGAGTTGAAAATATCTATCACTGAAAAATGTCTTGAGGAAAGTTAGAGAAGAGGATTGGCAAGCAAGGGAGAATGGCAGGAAAGGGATTTGAGGAGGTAGAAAGGACTCGCCATTAAGCACAAGAAAAGGGGCTGAACATTTCCGACATTGCAGTTGGCCAAAAAGGCTGTATGCGTTTTTTTCTGTATATATTCAAGAAAAGGGCATACACTTTTTTAGCCAACCAAACAGGTGGGCACTGGAAATCAATACTACAAAAGATATCACTTCGCATCAGTCAGAAGAGCCATCCTCATAAAGTGTAAACGCCAGAAATGCAGGACAGGGCAAGGAGAAGAGGGAGCCCTGTGAGGCTTATAGTGGAAATGTATATTGCCAACGGCCATTCTGGAGAAGTGTATTGTGTTTACTAAAGCATCTAAAAAATGAGCTACAGAGCATAGGGCACTTGCACTCATGGGCGTATATCTTGGGAAAAACAAAAATCGAGAGGACACAGGCACCCCAATGTTTACTGCCTCTCTGTTTAAAAGATCCTCGACTAGGATATAACTTAAATGTCTCTGGAGGGAAAAAATGGATAGAGATGTGGTACTTATGTAGAGTGGAATATTACTCAGCCTGGAAATCAATGAAATATGGCCAGTTGTAACAACTCCGGAGGAGTTACGTATGATCATTCTAAGTGACATAATTCAAAAAGAAAAAGACACATATCATAAGATATCACTTAAAGGTGGAATCCAAAATGGCTACACATGAAATAAATTACAAAACAAAAACATAGTCAAATATGTAGAAAACACGCGTAAGGCTGCTAAACGGGAAAGGTGGGGAGGGGTGAGGCATCATCCAGGAGGTTGAAATTAGCAAAGATACCATTCCAAATACCAAACTGATAATCAACAAGGCCTACACGGTAGCTAAAAGAACTGCACTCAGCACACTCAAGTCACCGGAAAAGAATATCTATGACTGGTAAGAATCTGAAAAAGAATTTATTGATGTCTCTCTGTACGTGAATCAAGTGGATGTACAGCAGCAAGAAACAGAGCTTTGAAAATCAGCTGTAACCAATATAGTAATAAATTGAAAAAAATAAACGACAGAGAGACAGAGAAAACCTCTTACAACTTTTCCTCAGGGACGGTGATGCAACATGGATTGAACACATCTAGACCCACAGCAGGATGAGACATAAGGCTGGAAACTGTTCGCGCTAAGAGAAATGTGAGGTTGGGTGAGGAAATGCACACCCTTTAAAGTAATACTACCTGGTACCCATTCAATGGGTCCCAAATCTGCAGGTTCAAGGAATCTTCCTACAGCTAAAACATGCATGGAAAACCCAGAGGACTGTACACCATGTGATCGGGAGATGTGTCTAAAATGCACCTCATTTATCCTCTCCTGGTGCTCCTGTTCATCATTCCAGCCACGTTACTTAGAATCTCCCCACTTAGAGAATCAGCACATTTAAACTTCTGTTTCACACATTTTGCAAATTGTGAGGAGGATGAACGGGAAGAGGGGGAAACAATGAGAGAATAGTTGTAGGGGTTTGGACGGGCACATGTCACTCTAATTTCCCATTAAGAATAAGAATTAAAAAAAGGCTCAGCCCGCCTCGCCGGAGCCAAAATAGGGCCTGAAGCAATCCTGCGGTTTTGAGGCCAGCTCACAAAAGAGCAACTTAAAAAATGGAGCTCAGGGTCACTGCAATTCACAAACCTGCAGAGTTATAAATGAAAACTAACGTCCAAAAATATGTTGAGGTAAGGCAAAGAAGAGGATCTGAATGCAAGACAGAATTGCAAGAAACAGATTTCAAGAGATAGATTGGACTCGCCTTTAAAGCACATGAAAAGCGGCAGAATTTCGACAATGATGCAGTTGGCCCAAAAGGGAGTATGCGTTATTTCCTGAATATATCCAGGAAAAAACGCATACGCACTTTATGGGCAACCAAGCAAGCAAGCAATGCAAATGTGCACAACAAAGAAGTCTCATTTCCCACCGGTCAAAAGGGCCATCCGAAAAAATTGTAAAAAACCAGAAATGCAGGACAGGCCATGGAGAACAGGGAGCCTTTATACGCTGATGGACAGTGTGTGAACTGCCGAGAGCCACTCTGGAGAAGTGTATGGTGGTTCCTAAATCATCTAAAAAACAGAGCGACAGAGCATAGGGCACTTCCAATCACGGGAGTATATCTAGGGAAGTCTAAAAATCAACAAGACACAAGCACACCACAGTTTAGGGCTACTCTGTTTACAAGAACCTCAACTTCAGTACACCTTAAATATCCCAGGAAAGAGAACAATGGATAAAGAAAATGTGGTACTTATGTACAATGGAATATCTCTTCACCATGAAATCAATGTAATAAGGCTAGTAGAAGGATAAAGAGTGGATTGAGGTCCGATAATACTACTTGAAATAAGTCAAACAGAAAAAGAAACATATCATAAGATATCACTTATAGAGGGAGGATAAATATGGCTGCACAAAAAATGAATTACAAAACAGAACAGTGTCTCACATTTAGAAAACACACTTATGTCAGCTTAAGGGGAAAGGAGAGGTGGGGTGATGCATAAAACCAGAGTTTGAAATTAGCACAGATACCGTTCAATAAACCAAATAGGTATCAGACAAGATCTACACCTCGCTCAATGAACTGGCCTCAACACACCCTATACACCGCAGAGAAATATATCTGAGTAATAAGAATCTTAAAACCCATGTATTGATATATCTCCATAAGGGAATCAAGTGTGCGCAGAGCGGCACAAACACAGCAGTGAAAATGAGCTAAACCCCATTATAGAAATAAATTTTAAAACCAAAACGCAGAAACAATGAAAGAGAGAAAAATTCTTACAAAATTCGCTCAGGGGCTGTGATGCAACCTGGAATGACCACATATAAACCCACAGCTGGATAAGACATAAGGCTGGACACTTGGGGCTGAAAGGATTGGAGAGCTTTGGTGAGCAACTGCCGAAAGTTTAATGCAATACTTCATGCTACTTATTCCAAGGGTCCCAACACTCCAAGTTGAAGGGAATCTTCCTACAGCTAAACCATGCATGGGAAATCCAGCGGATGGTATACCATATGATCGGGAAAGGTTTCTAAAATGCACCTCATTTTCCTCTCCTGGGGCTCCGGATCAACATTCCAGCCACTTTACTAACAACATCTCCACATGGAGAGTCAATGCCTTTAAGTTCCGGTATCGCACAGTCTGCAGTTAGTGCGGAGGATGAATGGGAATAGGGGGAACCAGTGAGAAAATAGCTGTAGCGGTATCAATGGGCACATGTCACTCTAATTTCACATCAGGAAGAAGAATTAACCAAAGGCAGAGCAAGGCACCCCAGAAGAAGAATAGGGCCTGAAGAAATCCTGTGGATATGAGGCAAGATCACAAAAATAAGAGCTGAAAAATGGAGCTAAGGGCCACTGCAATTCAAAAACCTGCAGAGTTATAAAGGCCAACTATTCTCCAAAAGTATATTGAGGTAAGGCTATGAAGAGGCACTGAGAGCAAGGCAGAACTGCAGGAAACCGATTTCAGGAGGTAGACAGGAATTGCACTGAAAACATATGAAAACACTCAGAAGGTCGACAATGATGCACTTGGCCAAAAAGGGCGTATGCGTTTCTTCCTGAATATATTCAGGAAGAAACGCATACGCCCTTTCTGGCCAACCAAGCAAGCTCTCAAAGGAAATCTGCACTACAATGAAGTCTCACTTCACCCCGGTCAAAGGGCCATCTGAAAAAAGTGTAAAATCCAGAAAGGCAGGACAGGCCATGGAGAACTGGGAGCCTTCTTATGCTGATGGGCGGGATGTAAATTGCCAGCAGCCACTCTGGAGAAGTGTATGGTGTTTCCTGAAACATCTAAAAAACAAAGCAACAGAGCCTAGGGCACTTGCACTTATGGTCCTATAGCTTAGGGAAATTAAAATCAAAAAGACACAGCCACCCCAAAGTTTGGGACGGCTCTGTTTACAAGAACCTCGTTTATGGTACAAGTTCAATATCACAGAAAGCGAAAAATGGATAAAGAAGTTGTGGTACTTACGTAAAATGCAATATCACTCAGCAATGAAATCTATGTCATCAGGCCCGTAGCAGCATAATGAGTGGATTCAGGTACGATGATTCTAAGTGAAATAAGTCACACAGAAAAAGAAACATCATAAGATATCACCAATACACGGAATGTAAACTTGGCTACACAGGAACTGAATTACAAAACAGAACAGGGTCTCAAATGTAGAAAACCAACTTATGCTTGCTTAAGGGGAAAGGTGAGTTGGGGTGCTGCATGAAACCAGAGATTGAAATTAGCACAGATACCGTTCCATAAGCCAAATATGTAATAGACAAGAGCTACTCGTTGCTCAACGAAGTGGACTCAACACCCCATATTAAACGCCTAAGAATATACCTGACTAGAAATAATCTTAAAACCTACGGATTTATTTGTCTCCGAAAGAGAATCAAGCGTGTGTACAGCGGCATAAACGCAGCAGTGATAGGATTGGTGAGGTTCGGTGAGCAAATGCAGACCCTTTGAAGTCATATTGCATGGTACCCATTCCATGGGTCTCAACTCTCCAGGTTTAAGGGATTCTTCCTTCAGCTAAAACATGCATGTGGAACCCAGAGTATGATCCACCGTGTGATCGGGAAACGTGTTCAAATGTGTCTCGTTTTCGTCCCCTGGTACTCGGGTGCAAACTCCAGACGCTTTACTAACACTCTCCCCACTTGGAGCGTCAGTGCCTTTAACCTCCTGTTTGGCCCAGTTTGCAATTTCTGCGGAAAATGTACAGGAATAGGGAGAACCAATGAGAGACTAGCTGGGGGTGTCTGGACGGGCAAATTTAACTCTCATTTCCCACCAGGAAGAGGAATTAACCAAAGGCTCAGTGTGCCGTGCCGGAACCACACTAGGGCCTGAAGCAATCCTGTGGTGTTGCGGCCAGCTCACAAGAAAGCGAGTTGAAGAAAGGAGCTCAGGGGCACTGTAATTCACAAACCTGCAGAGTTATAAATGACAGCTATCGTCCAAAAATATATTGAAGTAAGGCTGCCAAGAGGACTTGAAAGCGGGGCAGAATTGCAGGAAACCGATTTCAGGAGGTAGACGGGAATTGCATGTAAAGCATAGGAAAAGAGGCAGAACGTCCACAATGATGCACTTGGCCAAAAAGGGCGTATGCGTTTTTTCCTGAATATATTCAGGAAAAAACGCATACGCCCTTTTTGGCCAACCAAGCAAGCTTGCAAAGGAAATCTGCACTACAATGAAGTCTCACTGCCCCCCGGTCAAAAGGGCCATCTGAAAAAAGTGTAAAATCCAGAAAGGCAGGACAGGCCATGGAGAACTGGGAGCTTTGTTATGCTCATGGGTGGGATGTAAATTGCCAACAGCCACTCTGGAGAAGTGTATGGTGTTTCCTGAAACATCTAAAAAACAAAGCAACAGAGCCTAGGGCACTTCCACTTATGGTCCTATAGCTTAGGGAAATTAAAATCAAAAAGACAGAGCCACCCCAAAGTTTGGGACGGCTCTGTTTACAAGAACCTCGTTTACGGTACAAGTTCAATATCACAGAAAGCGAAAAATGGATAAAGAAGTTGTGGTACTTACGTACAATGCAATATCACTCAGCAATGAAATCTATGTCATCAGGCCTGTCGCAGCATAATGAGTGGATTCAGGTACGATGATTCTAAGTGAAATAAGTCACACAGAAAAAGAAACATCATAAGATATCACTACTACACGGAATGTAAACTTGGCTACACAGGAACTGAATTACAAAACAGAACAGGGTCTCAAATGTAGAAAACCAACTTATGCTTGCTTAAGGGGAAAGGTGAGTTGGGGTGCTGCATGAAACCAGAGATTGAAATTAGCACAGATACCGTGCCATAAGCCAAAAATGTAATAGACAAGAGCTACTCCTTGCTAAACGAAGTGTACTCAACACCCCATATTAAACGCCTAAGAATACACATGACTAGTAAGAATCTTAAAACCTGTGGATTTATATGTCTCCGAAAGAGAATCAAGCGTGTGTACGGCGGCATAAACGCAGCAGTGATAGGATTGGTGAGGTTCAGTGAGCAAATGCAGACCCTTTGAAGTCATATTGCATGGTACCCATTCCATGGGTCTCAACTCTCCAGGTTTAAGGGATTCTTCCTTCAGCTAAAACATGCATGTGGAACCCAGAGTATGATCCACCATGTGATCGGGAAACATGTTCCAATGTGTCTCAGTTTTCGTCCCCTGGTACTCGGGTGCAACATTCAAGACGCTTTACTAACACTCTCCCCACTTGGAGAGTCAGTGCCTTTAAACTCCTGTTTGGCCCAGTTTGCAATTTCTGCGGAAAATGTACAGGAATAGGGAGAACCAATGAGAGACTAGCTGGAGGTGTCTGGACGGGCAAATTTAACTCTCATTTCCCACCAGGAAGAGGAATTAATCAAAGGTTCAGCATGCCGTGCCGGAACAACACTAGGGCCTGAAGAAATCCTGCGGTGTTGCGGCCAGCTCACAAGAAAGCGAGTTGAAGAAAGGAGCTAAGGGGCACTGTAATTCACAAACCTGCAGAGTTATAAATGACAGCTATCGTCCAAAAATATATTGAAGTAAGGCTGCCAAGAGGACTTGAAAGCGGGGCAGAATTGCAGGAAACCGATTTCAGGAGGTAGACGGGAATTGCATGTAAAGCATAGGAAAAGAGGCAGAACGTCCACAATGATGCACTTGGCCAAAAAGGGCGTATGCGTTTTTTCCTGAATATATTCAGGAAAAAACGCATACGCCCTTTTTGGCCAACCAAGCAAGCTTGCAAAGGAAATCTGCACTACAATGAAGTCTCACTGCCCCCCAGTCAAAAGGGCCATCTGAAAAAAGTGTAAAATCCAGAAAGGCAAGACAGGACATGGAGAATTGGGAGCCTTGTTATGCTGATGGGCGGGATGTAAATTGCCAACAGCCACTCTGGAGAAGTGTATGCTGTTTCCTGAAACATCTAAAAAACAAAGCAACAGAGCCTAGGGCACTTCCACTTATGGTCCTATAGCTTAGGGAAATTAAAATCAAAAAGACACAGCCACCCCAAAGTTAGGGACGGCTCTGTTTACAAGAACCTTGTTTACGGTACAAGTTCAATATCACAGAAAGCGAAAAATGGATAAAGAAGTTGTGGTACTTACGTACAATGCAATATCACTCAGCAATGAAATCTATGTAATCAGGCCCGTAACAGCATAATGAGTGTATTAAGGTACGATGATTGTAAGTGAAATAAGTCACACAGAAAAAGAAACATCATAAGATATCACTACTACACGTAATGTAAACTTGGC
>NW_028138419.1:0-18223 GCF_964270905.1 Leucopleurus acutus
TGAGCACAGCATGGCACCACCACAGCCCAAACCGTGGGCCTGGAGGGTAGGCCAGGCTCCCCACGCAGAGTTCACACCATTCGACAGATGCCCACAGCAGACCACAAGGCAATAATGAGAAGTAACTTCTGATTGTGGAATCTCTGAATTTTGAGATTTAAAGAAAAAAATCTGTTTTCAGGGGATGGTTAAAACAGTTCTACCAAGGAGTAAAGAGAGGGCATCTCAAGGCTCCTTCTGGACTAAGAATTTAATGCCTACTTATTGAGAAATGCTCCGTGCATTTGCTCAGCCCTACGTCAAGATGAAGTTCTCTGTGCCCTAGAAGCTTAGGTTCTAAAAAGGCCACAGAAATGGGTGAGACCTAAAAAATGCCAGAACAATGCAACGGTCTTAATCAGACTGTCTTTGCTTTGCCTTGCTTACAAGTCACTGACTTTAAACTGAATATGGTGTCATGTCTTTATGTTTCTTGAAGCTTTGTTTTTTCAAAAGATCATATAAAGATTTTCTACCATGGTAAGACTTTTATATTGTATTTTTCTTAAACTGGACTGTGGTACATTTACCCTCCATCAGATGATTGCTTATAACTCACCTTGCTTTATTAAGAATACCGCTAGAGGCTTCTATGTCCCTACTAAAGAAAATACAATTTCAGGCCCATTGAAACCAATGAAAATCCAAGATTTCAGAGCACAAGATAATGAAAATTCTCTCTATCCGTGTCTCTTACTGCTTTTAATCTGTTAACAGTCCCTAAGTGTGTCAGATGAAAGGTACTGTCGCAGGAATTGACATCATTAACAGCATTCCATACAGGTAAGTCTTGATTGTTCCAATTTCTCAAAAAGTTGGACATATTTACTGCCTCTATGACATCTCTAGGGTGTGTGGAAGAAATAAAAAAGAGGGCTGTACAATGTATTTCTCCAAATATACACACAAATAGTTTGCACATACAAACAGGGAAACCTTATAAATAATGTATGGGGAGCAAAGTATTGTCGGTAACGGAACTACTCATTTCGAAAGACAACACTGTCACCAAGTGTCCCCTCACCAAAACTGACTGGGAATTTTTGGGGGCCACCAAACCAGAGATGGAGATTTTCAGGCACATTCTTGCCAGAAGAGAGAGCCTAGGGCATAAACCACTCAACTTGTTGGCACGAATGCCAGGGCAACCCAAGCAAGGGGATGTACAAGCCTACGTAACGCTTGGAAGTAGGAAGCTTTGGGGGACTACACCTGGGCTGGTACTGGCCTCCCTCCCCAAAGGGACAAGGAGAGCAGAAACCTGGATGGAGTCAAGACAGAGAACAAAGCAAGGCAAGGCTGGGTATGGAGCAACGTGTGGATCCAGGAGCATGTGTCTCAGAACTGCCGGGGCTCTGCAGACCAGCTGCATCCCCATTCTCCTTGACCCTCATGGGTATAATGAACTCAGGATGGGCAAATCCCGGCTGCCAAGTCACTTCCACCTGTCCATGGAGTTGACAGTTACTTGCTCACAGTGAACCAACCTCCCTGGACCTAACAGCTACCGCAGGAGGCGGTAGTGGAGAACAAGGTGACGACAACGACCAGATGCGAAGGAGCAAGAGACGTTCAGCGGACCGACTGGGTGGACTGATGGTGTGGGGTTAAGTCTGCAGAGCTAAAGGGGCCAGATGTAGAAAAGGGAAGGGGAACCATGAGGATATGGTCAAGCCCCATCGTATGGATATTTCATCCATATGTTGTATGCAAATCCCATTCAATTTGCTTGAGTGAACAAGAGAGAACTAAATTATCCTTTAAACCATGTCAGTGACTTTATTTACCATCTCATTTGATGAGCTCATAGCCCAGGGTCAGAGGGAAATGGGAGCTGTGAGTCTGCCATCTCTCAGGAAGTCTCAGGCCTCAGAGGCCCCTCAGAGCCAAACTACCTCACCTTTTGCACTTTTCAAGCAACGTTATTCCTAAGTGCGAGTCACCCTCTTCATCAGGTTCTCCAAGAAACAGCAATCTCTCCCAATGAGAGAGGAAATATGGGCTACTTTGGCTTGCTGAGGCACAATATGTAGGTCTCCAAAATGGTACCTGCCTGGGGATTTTTCAAGAAAATTAAGCATCCGTGGTGATTTGTTTGTCTTCACATAACGTATGACCCAGATGTGCTGAGAAATAAGAAAAGGACGAACGAATCAAGGGTGGCTGATCCAAGGAGGCAAGGGGCAACTTCCACAGCCTACGTGGAAAGCTAGAGGGAGGGAACATCCAGCTGGTGGGAGCTGAAGACAGGGGCCAGTCCTCCTTGGGCTCGGGATGCCACCCCCTCTTCCTACATCTTCACGCTCTCCTTCTCTGTTGGCCCCTCCCAGCCATATTAAAGAGCCACAAGGAAATGCTCTCCTCCATTCCATTCTCCTGTCCTCCTATCCACCCCTCCCTTCTTTCCCTTTGCCATCAATTTCTTGACTTGCCCCCTATTTCTCCCCTCCCATCCACACTGCGGTCTGGTTTCTGCCCCACTACTCTCGTGAAACTGATCTCCTTGAAGCCCCCAATGATTTCTCCGTTGACAAGTCCAGGGCACTACTTCTCAATCCTTATCTTTGTGACCGCCAAGCTGAGTCAGATCTTAAACAACGTCTCTGTCTTGAGAATCTCTTCCCTTGGCTTCCGCGCCACCTTTCCTTTTCTTTCCATGAGACCGATCACAACCAGTGCTGCAGATTCCATCGAATTAAGGAATGCTGTTGCCTACATGTGCGAATGAGCTCAAGTGAGTAAAGTACTGAAGTAGAGGACACCTAAAGTGAAACGTCTTCATGAATGTCCACGTGGCTGAGCAGCAAGCTAACCTTTCCTACATGTGCTAAAGAAGAAGAGTTGGGTTTTATTTTATTTACTTTTCCCTGGACTGTGTTGAATGACTATCATCTACAAGTTCAGGCTACTTTTGGCTGAGGATTAATGCACTGGGAGAGCTGAGAGAAAACTGAACAATAGAGCTGTCTTTTTCTTGGCCAGTTCACCTTAGTTGCCCAAACTCTAAGTCTTTCCCGAATTCTTTCTCCTTTTTATTGTAGTAAAAGGAACATAACACAAAATCCACCATTTGGATCATTTTACAATTCACCGTACCATTCAGTGGAATTTACTACTGTCACAATGTTGTGCAACTATCACCACTGCCTAGCTGCAAAACATTTTCATCAACCAAGAGGAAACCTACACCCATTTTAAGGAGTCATTCCCTATTTCCCTCTCTTCCAAACCCCTGGCAACCACTAATGTAGAATCTTTTCTGTGTGTATGGATTTGCCACTGCTGGACATTTCATATAAATGGAACCATACAATATGTAGCCTTTCATGCCTGACTCCTTTCAATTAGTTGCATCCATCATGTAGCATGTATCAGAAATCCACTCACTGTTATGGCTGAATCCTTCATACCCTTTGAATACAAAATTAAAACTACGTTGAGAGTGAAGCTCTGTTTTAATGGCACATCTATTAGGCCAATTCATTGAAAGAAGCTGAAGATGGAGATAGTGTTGTGAAATGATAATCGTTGAGAAGCCTCAGCCAATTGGATAACGAAAAGTTTGGGAAATGTTGCAAAAAATTATCTGCTTTATGTTAAAAGCCTATTAAACAAGGATGCAGGAGATTGTCTTTTTCTTGCAGGTAACTTAAATGAGGCAGAAAGAAATAACTGCCCTTTAGAACACATTTTGAAAGGATTCCATTTATTCTTAATAGACGAATGGGAGTACAGGAAGTTCACATCCAATATGGACTCCCTGTCCAAACACTGTTTATCGTTCTAGCCACCACTATCGAATTATATTTCTTGAGAGTAAGGCAGCTCAATTCCTGCATATTACTTTCTAAAATTCATCCATCAAATCCATTAATACAGTATAAACAAGAGTTGTTCAAGTTTAAGTGCGCTTCAAATATCAGGTATAAAGAACCCCCAGTAAGAAAAAGAATCCTATATCTCTTGCCAGAATGTGGTCAGCTCTGGGGCGCTCTGCTAGCTGAAAGACACATTCATTATTAAGGGGATAGAGGCTGTTTAAGTGGGATGAGAGCCAAAAAATTTTAACTACATATATGTGTTAAGAACAGTGCTGGGTTATCTCATATTCTATATCAGTCAAGGCTCACCGTTTTACATACGTGAAAAGCAAAGTTAAAAGTGTATTACTAGGGCTTCCCTGTTGGCGCGGTGGTTAAGGATCCACCTGCCAGTGCACGGGACACACGTTTGAGCCCTGGTCCGGGAAGATCCCACATGCCACGGAGCAACTAAGACCATGTGCCACAACTACTGAGCCTGCGTGCTAGAGCCCGTGAACCACAGCTACTGAAGCCCACGCACCTAGACCCCGTGCTCAGCAACAACGAGAAGCCACCACAATGAGAAGCCCGCGTACTGCAACAAAGAGTAGCCCCCGCTCACCGCAACTAGAGAAAGCCCGCGCACAGCAACGAAGAGCCTAGGCAGCCAAAGATAAATAAATAAATACGTCTATTTTTAAGAAAAGTGTTTTAGTAACTTACTAAAAGGCACGCAACCAGTAAACGTGAGCAAGAATTCAATCCCAAATCTGTCACACTCAAGTTTAAGCTAATACTTGAGATTAATAAAAACGGCACTAAATTAAAAGTTCAGAGATATTTTTTATTTCATACTTTCACTAATGCTCTTTGGAGATAAATCATGTCATTTATATGGGCCTTAGTTTTCACAACTTTAATAGTTGGAAGCTTGACTAGATGATCTGTATGTAGTCTTCCAATTCTAAAATGTTCCACTAATTTGGACTGTTACAATAATTGCCCTTGCAATACATGCATGTTGCCACCAAGTAGCAGTAGAGACTACTAGTTCCTTTTTTACCCCTAGTGGGGGTGCATTTTGACAGCAGACTTATCCGTCAATAGTACAACCTGTTAGTATAACTATAAGATAACAAAATAATCTGGCATTCTTTCCTGTAAAAGAGAAGCTTTACATTGTGTCTGTGAATCATACCAGAATCACCTGCAGGTTTTTAAATATAGAGGAAATCCTGAACCCATTGAATGAGACTCTTCAGAGACAGGACTTGGGCATCTGGAATTTTGGGTTCCCATCATTTTTATATTTTATTTCATTTCATTTTTGCCGATGTACAATATTTGTCACATCCTTTTGAATCTTTAAAACTTTCTTTTTGTTTTAAATGTTAGAATATTCCATAATCTTCACCTACTTTTCATAAGGTGTTATCTGTTATGTTTATTCGATCTTGTGCATCTCCTGGTTAAGACTTCTTTCTTTCCTTTTTTTGTTTTTTTCGGGGCCCTGCCTCATGTCTTGCAGGATCTTAGTTCCCTGACCTGGGATTGGACCCCAGGGCCCCAGCAGTGAAAGCGTCATGTTCTAAATACTGGACCACCAGGGAAGTTCCAAGATTTCAGTTTTAAATGACTTCTTTCCCCACTCTAATTCATTCCTGGGATCAGTTTCATGTTTGGACATTAAAGCAACCTTGCATTGCCAGAATAAAGCTACTTTGATTCTGATATATGATTGTTTTACATACCATGGATACAGTTTGTGCTTCTCTTTACACATTTTGCATGCATATTCAAAGGAGAAACTGGCCTGTGATTCTATTCTCGTAATATTCTTTATAGATTTTTTGTTGCTTTTTTAAGATTCTATACTTTATGTTTTATTTATTTATTTTTGGCTGTATTGGGTCTTCATTGCTGCATGCGAGCTTTCTCTAGTTTCGGCGAGCGGGGGTCTATTCTTTGTTGCGGTGAGTAGGCTTCTCATTGCAGCCTTCTGACCCCATGGGCTTCTGACCCCATTCGTCAGTGCTACTTCAGGTCCTCACCCCTTCCCTTCTGACCCTGGGCGGTGAAATCCTCTTTCTTCGGCTGGCGTGCGGCAGAAAGTCAATGAGGCAAGAGTAGGTTTGGAGTATCCAAGGAGCAGAAAGGATGTCAGCATGTGGAAAACAGAGCGAGCAAATTGGAGAGGAGAACGAAACAGTCAGAGAGGAAACAGAGGCCCAGATTTCTAGGTCTGTGGAGGCACTCTGAGGACTTTGCATTTTCTGTGAAGAAGCCACTGAAGAAATTTGAGTGACATGATCTGACTTATGTTTTAACAAGATCTCTCTGGATGCCATGCTGATTAGAGACTGTAGGAGAGCAAGGACAAGCCCCAGAAGACCAACAGTTGATTCAAAGAAATGATTACTCAAACATGGTCCCCCTCCTCAGTGAACACGCAGAGCAGCAATTGGCAAATAATGCCCACGAATCAAATCAGGCTCTCAGCCTGGATCTGTGGGACTGTGAGCTAATAATGGTTCTCACGTTTAGAAAGCTTGTTGAAGAGGAAAGAGGAGGAGAAGCTACAGAAACTGTATATGGCCCACAAAGCCTAAGATATTTCAAATCCAGAAAATGCTTTCCAACACCTGACGTAAAGCATGTGGCTGGTAGGAGGTCCTCAACCAAATTTGGAAGAGGAATACATGAGTCAGTTAGTTCCTGAAAACACTGTAAAGTGATAGGTGTCAAGAAACATTTACCCCTTCACCCTTAACCTTCACAAATGATGCCAGTTCCATTGAGCTATTGAAAAATACATTCTGGCTTTCAGAAAAATAACCCAGAGGACATTTTCTCACATACGCAAGGTCATAAACAACTGTCAAGTGAAGTTGAAATAGCAACAAATCAAATAATAACAAAAAACATTTTGACTGATTTTTAAATCTTAGAAAGCATTTTCATGTTCATTATCTAATTTAATCCTCAAATCAACGTCATGAGATAGTTATTATTTCCCCATTAGAAATGACCACATATGAAATCCTTAGTGATTGCTCAACAAAAGCTGAAATCTTGAGTGTTACATCTATTAAGGCCATGGTTGGGTGTTTTCCCATGGGAACATTGGATGCTAAAATCCACAGGGATTTTCAGCTCAAGATGGCAGACTAGGAAATATATTTACTTTCTGTTCCTCCTGAAACCATATCTAAATAAAACTGTAGAAATACCAAAATTAATCAACCAATAAAAGCCAAGATATTCTGGAAGTCGTCAACCACAGAAAGATTTCAACACATGTCGAGAAGGCAAGCAATGAAATGGAGGAGCCATGAATGAAATAATGAAGAAAAAAAGGCTGAACCTAAGTAAGGTCTGCACAAAGTCACTCAGCTTTTGCTGAGCTCTGGTTATAGTAAAGGGCAGAGGAAAGAAGAGGGGCTGAAAACAAGGAGACAAACGTCATTTTAGGAAAAACACTTCATTTAATGAGCTCCAGGGAACACTCAGCCTGCTGCCATACTAACTCATGAATTACAATGGATTGTTGGTAAGCAAGACAAGAAAACAGGGAAGAAACAAAAGAAACAAAAATCAAGACACTGTTTCTAACTGGACTCTTCTCAAATGAGATCGAGGAATTATGGTTCAATGCCACAGCTGTAAATCATTTCTGCTCTTGGAGAGGTTACAAAGGGCTTATAATATTTCCCTTGTTTTCAGACAGAATTTAGGTCTGAGCAAAAGCTTTTGTGTCCTCCAACCCCAAAATTTATTGGGGATGGAAGCCCAGATTTGCTGGGACATACCATAAAAAGAATCTCAAGAGCAGAGGGTCAAACTGATTTTGGAATATATGAATTATGCCCAGTATGAGTTTCAATAGGTTTATATATATATATACATTTTTATTGATCTATATGATTTTGGGTTCTGAAACTTCTACATGTCACATGCGTGATACATAACAGACAATGTCAGCCCCAGGAGGGAGAAAACACTCCAATGAAGCAAGCCAAAGAAACAAGTTTTAAGCAAGGTCAAGTGATGTGTAGACCAGGATTGTTCAATTCCTACCTGTCATGCTGAAGCTTCCAGCTCCTGAATAACAACACATGCTTCCCTTGTCCTAGACAGCCAAGAGTACGTCTCCTCTCTTGGGCATAAGAATCCCTAGAGTTACATATGGGTAGTAAAGAGTGGACCCAGCTGTCATACTCACAATGACCAAATTGTGTTGATCGTACTTTATACCAATACATCGCTCCACGCTGAAGTTGCAATAAATGATATATTTGCTTTCTAGACATGAATGAGACGCCTTACTGGATATAATCCAGGAAGGCCAGAGAAGCTGGCTTCTAATCCATATGGAACAATTCACTGGTGAATTTCTTTCAGGATAGACCATGATTTATCTAGAATATCATCTTTACATATCTGGATCCTTCAAACTAGACAAAGGGAAAATACGGGCTTCAAGCCTCAGTTAGAAATATGGAATGGTGCCATGCTGACAACTGGTGCTCCCTGACCTGTATCTTCTGAGATTAGAACACAGTGTGGTGGATGACCAATTCATGCGTTGAACAAAAGAAGACCTCCTACAGGGCAGTGTAGCTGTTCGTTACAGGTATGGCACTTAGGGCTAAGTACCATAAGGACTACAAGAAAAAAAGAAAAACAAGTAACACATGAAGCATATACGATAAGGAGGCACCACAGTCCAGAGCACAAGCTCTGGAATCACACAGGCTTGGATCGAATCCCGGCTAAGCCACTACCATCTATATACCCTGAAGGACAGGCCAAGGTTTAAATGTTCTTTTACCAAATTTCAAAACAGAAGTGAAGAAAGAACCTATCTGCCAGGAAGGGACATCGTGGGCTGCAGCATCCAGTCGGATCAGGGCTCTGCATCTCCTGCTCAGAAACCTTGGCCACCTGGCTCATGGTGATGCTGGCAGCTGAGCAGCCCTGGAGAAGGCGATCCTGTCTCCAGGTCTCGCAGAAGAGCTGGGGAGGTCTGCGGACGAGGTGGCCCACACCCTGGTAAGCTCTGGCTGCCTCCTGCCCTCAGGTCTGAGCAGGCTCTGGCCTCTGGGCCCCGTGGTGGGGAAGGCCTGGCCGATACATACGCAGGGCTGAGGGGCCTGCAGAGCCAGTCGCCAGGCAGGGTGAGCTCTGGAGGAGGCTTCCACAGTCCCCAACAGTCTCCGCATGGTGGCCCATCTGGTGCCAAACACCTGCCACCCACAGCCAGAAGTCCCAGCCACTAGAAAGTCCAGAAGGGGCCCTGCCCTTTGCCTTTGGGCCGGGGTTAAGCCAGCAGCTGGGCTTGCATGTGACCCCTGCATCACCCCCTGCCCCGCCTGCACTTTCTCTGTGACACGTACAATGGATATGTCATAAAGCCAGGCAGAGCCAGTGCTATAAATTCAGAGGAGTTAGAATCTAGGAAGAGGCTCTCCCACTTTCATTCTCTGCTCTCAGATAAGGCAGGCAGTACCTCTAATATGGAAGCTATGGACACCACACCTCCTTCACACGCTGTCCTCTTCCATTCTGCTCCTGTTTTCCCCAGCACCCCATTTACGGCCCTGGTGGGCATCGGTGCTTCAGCAGGAAGCACGTCAGACCCCGAACCTATGGACACCACACCACCTTCACACGCTGTCATCTTCCATTCTGCTCCTGTTTTTCCCAGCACCCCATTTACGGCCCTGCCGGGCATCGGTGCTTCAGCAGGAAGCCCGTCAGACCCCGAACCTATGGACACCACACCTCCTTCCCACGCTGTCATCTTCCATCCTGCTCCTCTTTACCCCAGCACCCCATTTATGGCTTAGGCCGGCACTGGTGCTTCAGCAGGCAGCACCTCTAACACCAAAGCTATGGACACCACACCTCCTTCCCAGGCTGTCATTTTCCAGTCTGCCCTGTCTCCAATAGAACCACTACCCATTTCACACCGCTGTTCCAAGTTCTGGGAACACACCACCCAGTGATAGCAATGCCTCAGCCCATGCCTCGACTCATTTACCTGCAACGTGAGCCAACAGATAGACCAACACTTCAAAGTTATGACAGAATGTTGAGTAAGTTATACGCTTGGAATTTCATTTATTATTATTAACAAGCACAACTGTAGTGCTTAGACTATAACAAGTACTATTCTAAGGGCTTACCAAATATTAACTCACTTATTCCTCATAATGGCAACCCTAGATGTAGGGAATATTCATAATGTTCACTCTTCTGGGGGCAACTGAGGCCCAGAGACGTTGAAGAGCTTGCCTAATGCCACACAGTAAGTAGGTGGCAAAACCCGGGATTAAAACCCGACCGTCTAGACTTTCATCACTTTGCTGTGCCA
This sequence comes from Leucopleurus acutus, assembly GCF_964270905.1. Classification (NCBI taxonomy): domain Eukaryota; kingdom Metazoa; phylum Chordata; class Mammalia; order Artiodactyla; family Delphinidae; genus Leucopleurus; species Leucopleurus acutus. The sequence goes on from NW_028138419.1 coordinate 10,219, forward strand.
CCGTACTATAAGTTGTGGTTAGGGAAGGAACTAAATTGACAAGACTCTGAACTAAAAGGAGAAGGGAGAAATGAGAAAATGAGTGATCCTAGAAACTAGAGTAGAGTTAGGCTCAGCAATTTCTGGTGATGAGACCCGGAAGAACAAGAACTTGGTTGGAATATTAACTTGGGGTAGTATCTGAATCCATGGAGAAATGGTTTTGTTTTCTGTAAAATTTAGAAAGGTCAGTTGGATGAAGATTAATGAAGACAAAAGTAGAAAGGAAAAGAAAAAGGTGCCTTAAGGGAGACATAACCGCTTCCCTCTACGTACCCACAGTTGGGGTCCTGTGGGAAAGGATGGAGCTCTCTCTACCGGGTTGGTCACCAGGCTGAACAAGGAGAAACATGGCAACCATTGTACTGGTTTTGATGATCTCTCAAAACCAAGGCTTCAGTTTCCAAGAACGACCTACGGTAGCATAACTAGTGTGTGTCACACATGCCACTAAGTGTGTTTCCAGTCACACATTTTAATTGGAGAACTACTTCCTATGAGGTAGGCATTAGTTCCCTATGGCTGCTGTAACAAATGACTACAAATGTGCTTGCTTCTAACACAACACACTTATTTTCTTATGGTTCTGCAAGACAGAGGTCCAAAACCAGTTTCCCTGGGCTGAAACCAGAAGTCGACAGGGCCATCCATCCTCCTTCTAGAGGCTCTAAGCGGGAATCTGTTTGTTTCCTCGCCAGCATTCCTTCACTTCTGGCCACATCAATGCAACCCCAACTTCGTCATCACATTCTCTTTGGAGTACAAATTCCCTCTGCCTCTCTCTTACGAGAACACCAGTGGTTATATTTGGGCCCATCCAGGTAGTCCAGGAGAATCTTCCCATCTGAGAACCATTACTTTCATCCCACTGGCAAAGTGCCTTCTGCCATTTAAGGTCACATTCACAGGTTCTGGAGAGTAGAATGTGGACATTTGGGGGCAATGGTATTATTCAGTCTACGACAAGGTAGATACTATTATCTTTCTCAGACGTAGGAAATGACGTTTAGGGAAGTAGTTTGTCTCAGGTCTACAATTTCCAGAGTAGAGACTTAAATTCTGCCACTGACACTTTAGGACACACCCTAAACAACTTGAATCTGTGTCCTTAACTACTGCATAATCCTTGGTTAAGAGTCACACTTAGGTATCAAGACCCAATTGAATGCAACACAAGTACTGTCTCCTCTTTCACTATGTTTGCCTGGTGTACTGATGAATCTTGCCCAGAGCAGAAGAGTTCAGAAAATTGTTATGCAGGTTTACGAAGAGAAAGCATTTACTGTTTGACGTGCCCGGAGTAACGGAAGGCTTTTTCAAATAAAATATGCCACCAAAGAGTCAAGTGTCACAACAGAGGTAACCCCGTGGGAGTCACGAGACTAAAATTATCTCCAATTGTGCAGGAGAGAAAAGTTTCACTGAAGGCAGGTGTAGTTCAGCCAAGCCCTACAGCACAGAAGTAGGAATGTGGGTATGTACGAATGGGAAACAGTTTAATGCAGAATGGATGAGAAATATGAATTCGACCTATTCTAAAACAACTGGCTTATTAACTCAGTAAACCGATTTAGTCAGTCAAACTAGCTTTAGCTGATTACTTATCCAGGGAATAGCTGTTTAGAGTAATTTTTGTCATAGAACAGTCAATAAAATGGTTGAACTATAGCTTTAGGCTTGCTAAGTGAAATAGATTGCTCTAGATGATTTTCAAGTGACTTACTTGGTAGTACTCACGAAATTGGGGGTTAACAATTGCTTAAGAAAACAAAGAGAATTGATTTTAAATAAAGTACTTACTGTGTGAACTATCTGTTCAGTAGCTCATGTTAAACGGATGTTTATAATCCCCACTGGACAACCAACTACTTTTTTGCAAATGGCAATGTGAATTGCTCTCGCATAAACTATAGCAATGACCACCTATCTAATTTGTTGTCCAAACCAGAAATGTTCTAACAATACTGGTGTCCTAATAAAAATAAGCACGAAGGGAACACACACTGGGTGTCTCCCGTGTGCCCGTGCATGCATCTATATCTCACTGAACCCCCATAACAGCCCCCAAGAGAGGGACTCTGAGTGTCCCCATGTTGCTTGTGGAGAAACAGGCACAGGAAGGTTCAATAGTCTATCTACCTTATATCACACAGAGGGTGGGAAAGCCCGTTTTTAAACCACCTGCCTCCAATTCCAGGTGCTAGGAGCCAGACTCAGCCTACAGCTCTCTTCTGCTCGCCTGGAGGTGAAACAAGGTGTCATGATTAGTCAAATCCCGGTCTTCACTCATCAAGGTAGCTTGAACACCTGCACGTCCTCCAAGTAGCATGTAGCATAAGCAATAAGATGTTTGCCCCGTGATCCTCCAGGAACTTGGAATCAGCTGTGCCTGGTTAGGCTGAGCTGGTTTAGAGTGGAGAGGACCACCGATCTTCCACCCGGGCAAGTGCCTTTTGACCTCCTGCCATCAGAGGGCCGAAAACTCCAGCCTGAGAATGTGCTGAGGCCTGTAGCCTAGTTAGGCCAGCTCAGAACAATGATGAGCACACGTTTTTCCAATCACCTTTCCTCATGCTCCCCATGCCTCATACTGCCCTGCTTCTTTATTCTTTATCCCACAGATACCCAAAGCCCCTTGCCTTTGGGGAGGCGGATTTGAGACCTATTGTCACGTCACGTCCTCGCTTGGCTGCCCTGTGAATAAACCTCCTCTTTGCTGCAAACCTCAGCATTTCAGTGTTTTGGCTTGCTGCGCCTCAGACGGAATGGTTGGGAGCAGTGGTACAGGACCCTTGCATGTGAGGGAAGCTGGTTCCTAGTAGTCACATTGCGGATGTTTTCTCCTCTCGGGGTGGGGGTGGGGCAGACATCCTGCTCTTCCAGAAAGGGAGAAACACAGGTGCCAAACCCTTGCCCTCAGCGTCACCCTCACCTAGGAGCTTGTTAGAAGCACAGAATCCAGGCCCCACCCAGAACTACTGAATACCAGCCTGCATTTAACAAGATCCCCAAGAGAGGCATACCCATATTAAAGTTGGAGAGGCACCAAGCTGTCATCGTCTTCTCCGCAGCTAATGAAAACGAAGCAAAGATTCATCCCGAGCCGACTCTGCCTCAGTCACCTGGATATCCCATGAGCTCATTTAATCCTCCCCAGAACCTGCAAATGAGACTGAGGGTCAGAGTGGTCTAGCACCCAAGGTTCCATAAAAGAACACGACCAAGGCTCACTGGAGCCCAGACTTCCAAAAAAGAAGGCCCCTGAGCACAGCATGGCACCACCACAGCCCAAACCGTGGGCCTGGAGGGTAGGCCAGGCTCCCCACGCAGAGTTCACACCATTCGACAGATGCCCACAGCAGACCACAAGGCAATAATGAGAAGTAACTTCTGATTGTGGAATCTCTGAATTTTGAGATTTAAAGAAAAAAATCTGTTTTCAGGGGATGGTTAAAACAGTTCTACCAAGGAGTAAAGAGAGGGCATCTCAAGGCTCCTTCTGGACTAAGAATTTAATGCCTACTTATTGAGAAATGCTCCGTGCATTTGCTCAGCCCTACGTCAAGATGAAGTTCTCTGTGCCCTAGAAGCTTAGGTTCTAAAAAGGCCACAGAAATGGGTGAGACCTAAAAAATGCCAGAACAATGCAACGGTCTTAATCAGACTGTCTTTGCTTTGCCTTGCTTACAAGTCACTGACTTTAAACTGAATATGGTGTCATGTCTTTATGTTTCTTGAAGCTTTGTTTTTTCAAAAGATCATATAAAGATTTTCTACCATGGTAAGACTTTTATATTGTATTTTTCTTAAACTGGACTGTGGTACATTTACCCTCCATCAGATGATTGCTTATAACTCACCTTGCTTTATTAAGAATACCGCTAGAGGCTTCTATGTCCCTACTAAAGAAAATACAATTTCAGGCCCATTGAAACCAATGAAAATCCAAGATTTCAGAGCACAAGATAATGAAAATTCTCTCTATCCGTGTCTCTTACTGCTTTTAATCTGTTAACAGTCCCTAAGTGTGTCAGATGAAAGGTACTGTCGCAGGAATTGACATCATTAACAGCATTCCATACAGGTAAGTCTTGATTGTTCCAATTTCTCAAAAAGTTGGACATATTTACTGCCTCTATGACATCTCTAGGGTGTGTGGAAGAAATAAAAAAGAGGGCTGTACAATGTATTTCTCCAAATATACACACAAATAGTTTGCACATACAAACAGGGAAACCTTATAAATAATGTATGGGGAGCAAAGTATTGTCGGTAACGGAACTACTCATTTCGAAAGACAACACTGTCACCAAGTGTCCCCTCACCAAAACTGACTGGGAATTTTTGGGGGCCACCAAACCAGAGATGGAGATTTTCAGGCACATTCTTGCCAGAAGAGAGAGCCTAGGGCATAAACCACTCAACTTGTTGGCACGAATGCCAGGGCAACCCAAGCAAGGGGATGTACAAGCCTACGTAACGCTTGGAAGTAGGAAGCTTTGGGGGACTACACCTGGGCTGGTACTGGCCTCCCTCCCCAAAGGGACAAGGAGAGCAGAAACCTGGATGGAGTCAAGACAGAGAACAAAGCAAGGCAAGGCTGGGTATGGAGCAACGTGTGGATCCAGGAGCATGTGTCTCAGAACTGCCGGGGCTCTGCAGACCAGCTGCATCCCCATTCTCCTTGACCCTCATGGGTATAATGAACTCAGGATGGGCAAATCCCGGCTGCCAAGTCACTTCCACCTGTCCATGGAGTTGACAGTTACTTGCTCACAGTGAACCAACCTCCCTGGACCTAACAGCTACCGCAGGAGGCGGTAGTGGAGAACAAGGTGACGACAACGACCAGATGCGAAGGAGCAAGAGACGTTCAGCGGACCGACTGGGTGGACTGATGGTGTGGGGTTAAGTCTGCAGAGCTAAAGGGGCCAGATGTAGAAAAGGGAAGGGGAACCATGAGGATATGGTCAAGCCCCATCGTATGGATATTTCATCCATATGTTGTATGCAAATCCCATTCAATTTGCTTGAGTGAACAAGAGAGAACTAAATTATCCTTTAAACCATGTCAGTGACTTTATTTACCATCTCATTTGATGAGCTCATAGCCCAGGGTCAGAGGGAAATGGGAGCTGTGAGTCTGCCATCTCTCAGGAAGTCTCAGGCCTCAGAGGCCCCTCAGAGCCAAACTACCTCACCTTTTGCACTTTTCAAGCAACGTTATTCCTAAGTGCGAGTCACCCTCTTCATCAGGTTCTCCAAGAAACAGCAATCTCTCCCAATGAGAGAGGAAATATGGGCTACTTTGGCTTGCTGAGGCACAATATGTAGGTCTCCAAAATGGTACCTGCCTGGGGATTTTTCAAGAAAATTAAGCATCCGTGGTGATTTGTTTGTCTTCACATAACGTATGACCCAGATGTGCTGAGAAATAAGAAAAGGACGAACGAATCAAGGGTGGCTGATCCAAGGAGGCAAGGGGCAACTTCCACAGCCTACGTGGAAAGCTAGAGGGAGGGAACATCCAGCTGGTGGGAGCTGAAGACAGGGGCCAGTCCTCCTTGGGCTCGGGATGCCACCCCCTCTTCCTACATCTTCACGCTCTCCTTCTCTGTTGGCCCCTCCCAGCCATATTAAAGAGCCACAAGGAAATGCTCTCCTCCATTCCATTCTCCTGTCCTCCTATCCACCCCTCCCTTCTTTCCCTTTGCCATCAATTTCTTGACTTGCCCCCTATTTCTCCCCTCCCATCCACACTGCGGTCTGGTTTCTGCCCCACTACTCTCGTGAAACTGATCTCCTTGAAGCCCCCAATGATTTCTCCGTTGACAAGTCCAGGGCACTACTTCTCAATCCTTATCTTTGTGACCGCCAAGCCGAGTCAGATCTTAAACAACGTCTCTGTCTTGAGAATCTCTTCCCTTGGCTTCCGCGCCACCTTTCCTTTTCTTTCCATGAGACCGATCACAACCAGTGCTGCAGATTCCATCGAATTAAGGAATGCTGTTGCCTACATGTGCGAATGAGCTCAAGTGAGTAAAGTACTGAAGTAGAGGACACCTAAAGTGAAACGTCTTCATGAATGTCCACGTGGCTGAGCAGCAAGCTAACCTTTCCTACATGTGCTAAAGAAGAAGAGTTGGGTTTTATTTTATTTACTTTTCCCTGGACTGTGTTGAATGACTATCATCTACAAGTTCAGGCTACTTTTGGCTGAGGATTAATGCACTGGGAGAGCTGAGAGAAAACTGAACAATAGAGCTGTCTTTTTCTTGGCCAGTTCACCTTAGTTGCCCAAACTCTAAGTCTTTCCCGAATTCTTTCTCCTTTTTATTGTAGTAAAAGGAACATAACACAAAATCCACCATTTGGATCATTTTACAATTCACCGTACCATTCAGTGGAATTTACTACTGTCACAATGTTGTGCAACTATCACCACTGCCTAGCTGCAAAACATTTTCATCAACCAAGAGGAAACCTACACCCATTTTAAGGAGTCATTCCCTATTTCCCTCTCTTCCAAACCCCTGGCAACCACTAATGTAGAATCTTTTCTGTGTGTATGGATTTGCCACTGCTGGACATTTCATATAAATGGAACCATACAATATGTAGCCTTTCATGCCTGACTCCTTTCAATTAGTTGCATCCATCATGTAGCATGTATCAGAAATCCACTCACTGTTATGGCTGAATCCTTCATACCCTTTGAATACAAAATTAAAACTACGTTGAGAGTGAAGCTCTGTTTTAATGGCACATCTATTAGGCCAATTCATTGAAAGAAGCTGAAGATGGAGATAGTGTTGTGAAATGATAATCGTTGAGAAGCCTCAGCCAATTGGATAACGAAAAGTTTGGGAAATGTTGCAAAAAATTATCTGCTTTATGTTAAAAGCCTATTAAACAAGGATGCAGGAGATTGTCTTTTTCTTGCAGGTAACTTAAATGAGGCAGAAAGAAATAACTGCCCTTTAGAACACATTTTGAAAGGATTCCATTTATTCTTAATAGACGAATGGGAGTACAGGAAGTTCACATCCAATATGGACTCCCTGTCCAAACACTGTTTATCGTTCTAGCCACCACTATCGAATTATATTTCTTGAGAGTAAGGCAGCTCAATTCCTGCATATTACTTTCTAAAATTCATCCATCAAATCCATTAATACAGTATAAACAAGAGTTGTTCAAGTTTAAGTGCGCTTCAAATATCAGGTATAAAGAACCCCCAGTAAGAAAAAGAATCCTATATCTCTTGCCAGAATGTGGTCAGCTCTGGGGCGCTCTGCTAGCTGAAAGACACATTCATTATTAAGGGGATAGAGGCTGTTTAAGTGGGATGAGAGCCAAAAAATTTTAACTACATATATGTGTTAAGAACAGTGCTGGGTTATCTCATATTCTATATCAGTCAAGGCTCACCGTTTTACATACGTGAAAAGCAAAGTTAAAAGTGTATTACTAGGGCTTCCCTGTTGGCGCGGTGGTTAAGGATCCACCTGCCAGTGCACGGGACACACGTTTGAGCCCTGGTCCGGGAAGATCCCACATGCCACGGAGCAACTAAGACCATGTGCCACAACTACTGAGCCTGCGTGCTAGAGCCCGTGAACCACAGCTACTGAAGCCCACGCACCTAGACCCCGTGCTCAGCAACAACGAGAAGCCACCACAATGAGAAGCCCGCGTACTGCAACAAAGAGTAGCCCCCGCTCACCGCAACTAGAGAAAGCCCGCGCACAGCAACGAAGAGCCTAGGCAGCCAAAGATAAATAAATAAATACGTCTATTTTTAAGAAAAGTGTTTTAGTAACTTACTAAAAGGCACGCAACCAGTAAACGTGAGCAAGAATTCAATCCCAAATCTGTCACACTCAAGTTTAAGCTAATACTTGAGATTAATAAAAACGGCACTAAATTAAAAGTTCAGAGATATTTTTTATTTCATACTTTCACT
>NW_028138418.1:0-18184 GCF_964270905.1 Leucopleurus acutus
AAGAGATTTCTGTGCATTAATTTTGCATCCTGCAACTTTACTAAATTCATTGATTAGCTCTAGCAGTTTTCTGGTGACACCTTTAGGATTCTCTATGTATAGCATCATGCCATCTGCAAACAGTGACAGTTTTACTTCTTCTTTTCCAATTTATATTCCTTTTATTTTTTTTCTTCTCTGATTGCCATGGCTAGCACTTCCAAAACTATGTTGAATAATAGTGCGAGAGTGGACATCCTTGTCTTGTTCCTGATCTTAGAGGAAATGCTTTCAGTTTTTCACCATTGAGAATGACGTTTGCTGTGGGTTTGTCGTATATGGCCTTTATTATGTTGAGGTAGGTTCCCTCTATGCCCACTTTCTGGAGAGTTTTTATCATAAATGAGTGTTGAATTTTGTCAAAAGCTTTTTCTGCATCTATTGAGATGATCATATGGTTTTCATTCTTCAGTTTGTTAATATTTGGTGTATCACATTGATTGATTTGTGTATATTGAAGAATCCTTGCATCCCTGGGATAAATTCCACTTGATCATGGTGTATGATCCTTTTAATGTGTTGTTGGATTCTGTTTGCTAGTATTTTGTTGAGGATTTTTGCATCTATATTCATCAGTGATATTGGTCTGGAATTTTCTTTCTTTAACATGAACAACATTGGTGTTAGCACCAATTTTGGTAACCACTATAAAAATGAAATTAATACATAGAGTGTTTACGCCACTGCTAGACTTTTAGTAAATGCTGATAAATATTAACTATTCTTTTTTACTTATTTAAAGTAATTATCCTGATTTGATCTTTTCAGGAATTCAGTATTTTAAACAAAATAATAGAGTCTGCAAACTGTGCAATTATGTTACTTTTGGAATGTGTGTTACTAATATCGCCATGAAAACTAACCATTAATCTGTCAAGGATTGGTAAATTTTTGAAGCCCATGCATGTATCTAGGAAAGGAAGAATTTTCCAGTTTACTAGGGAAGCATCAGTAGAAACCACACAGTTTCAGTTCTTACCTGTACAACTGAATATCTTCTGAGGGCCTGCCCCAACCATCCTATCACAAGAAACTGTTATTCTGTTACACCACCTCATTTATTTCCTTTATAGATATACAAGTATCTGAAATTGCCGCTTTTATTTATTTTTTCTAATTGAAGTATATTTGATTTACAATATTATATGTTTCAGGTGTACAGCATAGTGATTCAGTATTTTCACAGATTATACTCCATTAAAAGCAGTTTCAAGATAATGGCTATAATTCTCTGTGCTATACAATATATCCCAGTTGCTTATCAATTTCATACATAGTAGTTTGTATCTCTTAATCCCATACCCTTAACTTGTTCCTCTCCCCTTCCCTCTCCCCACTGGTAACCACTGGTTTGTTTTCTATATCTGTGAGTCTGTTTCTGTTTTGCTATTCATGTGTATTATTTTTTAGATTCCACATATAAGTGATATCATACAGTAATTTATCTTTCTCTGTCTGAGTTATTTCACTATGCATAATATTCTCCACGTCTATCCACACTGTTGCAAAGGGCAGAATTTTATTCTTTTTTGTGGCTAGCATTCCCTTGTATTATAGAGTGTTCCACCCCTTCAATTTTTTGGAATAATTTGAGAAGTGTAAGTATCAATTCTTTTTATGTTTGGTAGAATTGCCCTGTGAAGCTGTCTGGTCCTAGGCTTTTGTTTGCTTGGAGGTTTTTTTGGTTACAAAATCAATTTTACTACTAGTGATTGATCTGTTCAAATTATCTGTTTCTCCTTAATTCAGTCTTGGCAAGTTGTATATTTCTAGAAATTTGTCAATTTCTTCTGGGCTGTCCAATTTGGGAGCACATAACTGTTCATAGTAATCTCTTGTGATTTTTTTGTATTTCTGCGATATTGACTGTCATTTCTCCTTTCATTTCTTGTTATTTTATTTATTTGGGTCCTCTCTCTTTTCTTCTTGATGAGCCTGGCTAAATGTTTATCAATTTTGTTTATCTTTTCAGAAAAACTACCTTTTGGTTTCATCAATCTTTTCTATTTTTAATCTCTATTTTATTTATTTTCTCTCAGATCTTTTTATTTCCTTCATTCTGTTATCTTTGGGGGTTTGTTTGTTCTTTTTCTAATTCCTTTATGTGGTAGATTAGGCTGATTATTTGAGATTTTTCTTGTTTCTTGAGAAAGGCCTGTATCACTGTAAACTTCCCTCTTAGAACTGCTTTTGCTGCATCCCATCGATCTTAGAGTGTTGTGTTTCCATTTTCATTTATCTGGAGGTATTTTCTGATTCCCTCTTTGATTTCTTTATTGACCCATTGGTTTTTTAGAAGCATGTTGTTTAGCCCCACATGTTTGTTCTTTTTCCATTTTTCTTTCTGTAATTCATTTCTAGTTTCATACTGCTGTGGTTGGAAAAAATGCTTGATATAATTTCTATCCTCTTAATTTTGTTGAGGTTTGTTTTATGGCCTAGCATGTGATCTATCCTGGAGAACATTCCATGTGCACCTGAAAATAATTTATATTCTTCTATTTGGGGATATAATGTCCTGTAGATATCTATTAAGTCCTGCTGTCTATTGTGTCATTTAAGATCACTGTTGCCTTATTGATTTCCTGTCTGGATGATCTGTTCATTGTTGTAAGGATGTGTTAAAGTCCCCTATTATTATTGTATTATTGTCAGTTTCTCCTTTTATGTCTCTTAGTATTTGCTTTACATATTTAGGTGTCCCTGTATTGGGTGCATATATGTTAATGAGTGTACTTTCCTCTTCCTGTATTGATTCCTTTATCATTATGTAATGCCTTTGTCTTTTGTTATAGTTTTTGTTTTAAAGCCTATTTTTTCTGATATGAGTATTGCTACCCTTTTTTCTTGTTGTTTCCATTTGCATTAAATATCTTTTTCTACCCCCTCACTTTCAGTCTGTGTGTCTTTTGCCCTTAAGTGAGTCTCTTTTAGGCAGCATATAGAAGGGTCTTGGGGTTTGTTTGTTTGTTTTTTTAATCCAATCAGCCATCTACTGTCTTTAGATTGGAGCATTTAGTCCATTGACTTTGTTTTTTTATAAGTTTATTTATTTTATTTTTGGCTGCACTGGGTCTTCATTGCTGCGTGCGGGCTTTCTCTAGTTGCGGAGAGCAGGGGTACTCTTTGTTGTGGTGTGAGAGCTTGTTATTGCAGTGGCATCTCCTGTTGCAGAGCACAAGCTCTAGGTGCATGGGTTTCAGTAGTTGTGGCACGTGGGCTCTAGAGCACAGGCTCAGTAGTTGTGGCACATGGGCTTAGTTGCTCCACAGCAGGTGGGATATTCCTGGACCAGGGCTCAAACCTGTGTTCCCTGCTTTGGCAGGCAGATTCTTAACCACTGTGTCACCAGGGAGGTCCTTCCATTGACATTTAAAGTAATTATTGATATGTATGTACTTATTGCCATTTTATTTCTTGTTTTCCCATTGACTTTGTAGTTCTTCTCTGTTCATTTCTTCTTTTTGTTTCTTCTTTTGTGCTTTGATACTTTTCTTTAGTAGTATGCTTGTGTTCCTTTTTAGTTTTTGTGAACCTACTGTAGGTTTTTGATTTGTGGTTACCATGAGGTTCATACATGTTGACCTATAACTATATCTACTTATTTTAAACTGGTGGTCATTGAAGTTCAAACTCTAAAAGATCTACATTTTTTTACTCCCCTCCCCCACATTTTGTGTCTTTGATATTATATTTTACATCTTCATTTTAAACCTTTAACTGTTTATTATAGTTATAGTTGATTTACAATTTTTTGTCTTTTAATCTTCAGACTGGCTTATTTAAGTGATTGATCCTCAACCCTTACCACATACATGCATTTCCTAGTGGGATTTTCCCTTTCCTGTAGATTCTTCTTTTCCACTTAGAGAAAAACCTTCATATTTCTTTTAGTGTAGGTTTAGTACTGATGAACTCTTTTAGGTTTTGCTTGTTGGAGAAGTTCTTTATCTCTCCTATTCTAAATGATAATCTTGCTGGGTAGAGCATTTTAGGTTGCAGGTTTTTCCCTTTCAGAACTTTGAACATATCATGCCACTCACTTCTGGCCTGCAAAGTTTCTGCAGAGAAATCAGCTGATAGGCTTATGGGGATTCCCTCATATATGACTCTGTTTTTCTCTTGCTGCCTTTAGAATTCTCTTTGTAACTTTTGCCATTTTACTTATGATGTGTCTTGGTATGGATCTGTTTGAGTTCTTCTTGTTTGGGAACCTGTGTGCTTTCTGTACCTGGATGTCTGTTTCCATCTTCAGGTTTGGGAAATTTTCAGCCATAATTTCCTCAAATACATTTTTGATCCCCTTCTCTTTCTCTCTTCTCCTTCTGGGACCCCTATAATGCAAAGGTTGGTATGCTTAATGTTAACCTAGAGATCTCTTAAATTGCTTTCAATTTTTAAAATTGGTTTTTCTTTTTGCTGTTCTAATTGGGTGATTTCCATCATTCTATCTCCCAGAGCACTTATGCATTCTTTTGTATCACTTAGTTGGCTATTTACTCCTTCAAGTGTGTTTTTTTTTTAAATAAATTTATCCATTTATTTATTTTTGGCAGTGTTGGGTCTTCATTGATGCATGTGGACTTTCTCTAGTTGTGGCAAGTGGGGGCCACTCTTCATCATGGTGAATGGGCTTCTCACTGCAGTGGTCTCTCCCGTTGCGGAGCACAGGCTCTAGGCATGCAGACCTCAGAAGCTGTGGCATGCGTGCTCAGTAGTTGTGGCTCACAGGCTCCAGAGTGCAGGATCAGTAGTTGTGGCACACAGCCCTAGTTGCTCCGCGGCATGTGGACCAGGGCTCGAACCCATGTTCCCTGCATGTTCCCTGCATTCACAGGTGGATTCTTAACCACTGTGCCACCAGGGAAGTCCCCTAGTGTGCTTTTTATTTAACTATTGAATTCATCATTTCTGATTAGGTCTTTTTTTATATTTTCTAGTTCCTTGTTTAAGTGTTTACATTAATTCTTTTCCCTAACTCAGTTAAAATTTTTATTACCTATGGGAAAGACTCAACTGTTGACACAGAGGCAACCTGGTCCTGGGATAGAGCCTGGGTGGGGTGGCCACTGTTGTCACTTACTCAAGCAGTGAACCAGAAGCAGCCCAGATATCTGATGATGGCAGCTCCAACATAGCTCACCTCCCAAAACATGCTGAAAGTTCATGTGGGCACTGCCAGCCCTGCAGAGTAGTTACACAACAGAGCAACAGTGGTGGAGGCTGTGAGCAGTGATCAGCTATGAACAAAGGGAAATTACACCCAAGGCTGTGTCTGAGCTGAGCTATAGATGCCTGCACAGGCAGCACATCAGACCTCTATATGTGCATGGGCCCCACTTGCTTTAGTACTCTCCCCTCTGGAGCAAGGGTCCCAGTGCAAAGAAAGGGAAAAACATACCCTTAAAGGGAACAGTCAGGTTGGGCCTAACCCTCAAGGCTTCTGCTTCAGCAACTAGGGATTCAGACCCCACCCTCAGTAGGGCAGTGATTGCCACCGAACACGGAGAAGTCTCACCTCACATCTGGCGCCAGTTCTAGCCCCTCTGTCTCCAGCTCCACCCTCTACCAAAGTGATAGCTGCCAGCACACCCTGAGAAAAGATGTGACTTGTGTCCACATCAAATTTAGCTCTCCCACCAAAGGCACTGGGCACACACAGTCTGTATAGGGATGCTCCCACATAAGAACACCCCTTCAAGACTAGAATAGGTAACTGTTTCACCTAAGTTCATAAAGGCAGAGAAAGTTAAGCAAAATGAAAAGGCAGAGGAACTACTCTTAATTGAAAGCGCAAGAGAAAAACCCTGAAAAAATAATGAAACAGAAATAAACAATTTACCAAAGAACTGAAATCACCACTTTTAAATTTTAATTTGTTTACACCTTTATTTATTGTCACCCTCACATATTCTTCATGCATTTCTATTTCTACTTCTCTTTTCCAGCCACAGAATTCATGGCAAAACATTCCTACTGCCAATTTGTTCCTTACCACCTTGCTCAAAGGAAGCAAAGCATGTGATCTACCCTTGCAGCATTCTCCTGCTGCCCACGTGAAACCTCAATATTAATATGTGTGCGGCACCAAGAAAAGGCACAAGCTCTAATCATAGGAATCATAACTATAACAGTTGGTAACTATCACTGTCGAATTCCAAGTTTATGTACCACCATTGGATAGGTGGAAAGATGGTTGTAAAAATGGTTATTGCAGCTCTTGTCGCTCGTTCTCAGACTTATTTTAGGAATAAAAACGTACACTCTAAAATGAAACTACATTATTCTGATATTCAATTGGGTCATTTGTCTTTGATTAATTAATTAATTAAGAGACGTTAAAGACAAATGAGTAAATTGGCTGATAAATGTGAGGATATCTAAACACCAATTTAAGACATTTGGTGACACCTCTGCATCCACGGGTGCCTTGTATTTTCTATTTGCCATAGGCTCACTTTCTTTTTTCTGATACTAGGGTATAGAAAGACAAAGTATAAAAGGGAATCTTTGGCCTTGGATTCAGACTCACAATTATTCCATGACAACTATGACAACCAAAGTGAGATCTAGTTTATTGGTCTGCACAGAGCATTTTCATATTTGAACTTAGATACACTCCCAGACAACTCTATATATTGAAATTACTGGTACACTAATATATTTGGTTAGCTTTCATTTGCAAGAGACCAAATATAGAAAATATTTCTACAAGCATCACCTACCATATGAGGTCACTTAGTAGTGTTCAGTTGGCCAGTGGAAAATCTCAGATGAGTTCACTCACATATCTATGCTTTGACAAGGATGCCTGAAGGAAGACTGTTGACCAGATCACCTTTATATGGCCTCTCCAGCATGGCAGTCTCAGGGCAGTGGACTTCTGACATGACAGCCCAGGGCTCCTAAAGGGAGGATACCAAGAGACCTGAGTAGAAGCTGCCAGTATCTTAAGGTTGACACCTCAGAAAGCATCACTTATGTCATTTTATACTGGTCAAAGCAGACAGAGAGCCCTCCCAAATTCAAAGGAAGGGGACATTGATTTGAGATCCCTACCTCTCAATGGAAAGAGTGTCGAAGAATTTGTGACTGTCTTTACTCTCCCATACAATCATTCCATGGTTTAAAAAATAACTATATAGCATCCACTAGTGAATTAGTGAAATGTGCTTTTACCACACATGATTATATACTTTATTAATAATCAAAAATATGCCTATGATAAAATATACATTCTAAAATTTTAAATACAAAACATGATATAAGAAAAGTCTTTTTTCTGTCAATAAATAAAAATTAAAATTTTGAAGCAGATTGGTTTTTGTGATTGCTATGGGCTGAATTCTGTCCTCCCAAAATTCATATGTTGAAGTCCTAACTCTCAGTACCTCAGAATGTGACTGTATTTGGAGATAGGGTATTTCAAGAGCTAACTAAGTTAAAGTGAGGTCATTAGGGTTAGCCCCAATCCAATATGACTGGTATTCTTCTAAAAGGGAGATTAGGACACAGACGTGTACAGAGGGAAGACCATGTGAAAACATAGGGAGGAAATAGTGATCTACAAGCCAAGAAAAGAGGCTCAGAAGAAGCCAACTCTGCTGATATTAACCTTGGACTTCTAGCCTCCAGAGTTGTGAGAAAATAAATTTATATTATTTAAGCCACCCAGTCTGTAGTATTTTGTTATGGCAGCCTTAACAAGCTAATAAGTGATGCTTGGCTTTAGTAAATGCATTGGTAAATTTCACAATTGCTCTTTTTTCCTGCTACAGAAGCAGATATGCTGGATAGTGCTAAAGCTAAAATTTGTTGTCCCCATAGAATACTTTAGTTTTCCGTTAATTTTAATTTCAGATGCAACAATGGAAATTGTCAAAAACAAGATTAATAAGACATTTACTTCAGAAACATTTAAACTCATATCCTAATATTTACAAAAACATTATCTGAACACATTTGTGGATGGTTTATACATTTGCTTTACTTTAAAAAAAATTTTTATTGGAGTATAGTTGATTTACAATATTGTGTTAGTTTCTGTTGTAAAGCAAAGTGAATCAATTATTCATAAACATATATCCACTCTTTTTTAGATCCTTTTCCCATATAGGCCATTAGAGAGTATTGAGTAGAGTTCCCTGTGCTATACAGTAGGTCCTTATTAATTATCTGTTTTATATTGGGTTGGCCAAAAAATTCGCTCGGGATTTTCCACTTATGGAAAACTTGAACGAACTTTTTGGCCACCCCAATATATATAGTAGTGTGTGTATGTTAATCTCAGTCTCCCAATTTATCCCTCCCCCCACTTCTGCTTCACTTTACAACCATTAAATAAAACTAATTGCTTTGCTAATTATTTTCATAGGTCACTTTCAAACTTCTTTGGCATTTGCTATGCTTCTATTCATAATGGATTTTTCATCTATTTTAATTGGATTGGAATAAAAAAAGTCTAAATAAATCAGCACCTCTATTTAGCCCTTGAAATCTTAGTTCTAGTTGAAATTTCTCTTTCTCTCTCTCTCAATTCATTCTTCCATTTGCTCCCAAATTCCACCTTCCCTTAGTTTTCTTCTTGCTCTTCTAGTTGCTTGTTTTCAGAAAAGTGTTTTATGCACTCCTCTTCAAATGACAATCCTTTAACAGTCAGTGTGCCCCACAAATCTGTAATTGGTACTCTTCTATTTTCCCTTTATAAATACTCATTGGATCATCTCATTCATTCTCAAGGTTTTAGCTATCCTCTATGTGCCAAGGACCCAAAATATTTATTTCCAGCCCAGCTTTTCCATGTTCTCCAGACCCATATATCCAAATGCTAACTAGAATCTCTATGTGACTGCTCCACTGGCCCCACAAAGTCAACAAGTCCAAAGATCATTAATCATCAGTCTCCTAAGGGATGTTGCTCCATCTTGTTCATTAATATTGTGAATGATCAATTACACAACCAATTACCCAAGCAGAAAATTTGAAATCATCCTTGACTCCTTTTTTCACCCCATACATACAACTAGTCCTCAGAACATAAATCTTATTCCTTACTAATATCTTTTGAGTCTACCTCATATATATATATATATATATATATATATATATATATATATATATATATATATATATATATATATAATTCAGGCACTATATATTCTTACTTCTAGTGCCTGAGTTCTGATTCTTATAATTTATTATCTAAGTTATTTTAACTGCCTACTAAGACATATCTTTTTGCCCTGGCTTTACCATGCTCCTAATTCATCCTCCACACTATCATCAAAGTGCTCATTCTAAAAGGGAAATCAGATCAAGCCCCCTTCTTGGTTAGAATTCTTTACTGGTGCCACATGGAACCACACTCAGTTCTGGGTAAAGTCCAAATTTCCTGATACGGCATTCAAGGTTTTGGTCCTTGTTTATTCTCTCAAATAATTCCAACTCCTTACTTCAAAACATACTTTGGATATTACATCAGCAAAATGCTTCTTGACCTCCTTTGTACTCTGACTTCCCACCCACCCACCAATTTTTATCCTTTGCTGCCTTGTGCCTACTTTCACCATAGCACTTTCATGTCCCTTTATAATCATGCATATATTCATCTCTCACCCAGAAGGTTGTTAGCTCCCAGAGAGCAGCTATTGGATCTTATATCCTGAGCATCCTGAGCACACAGTTGCTACTCAACATATATTTTTTAAATAAATGAGTGAATACAGTTGTCATATTGATAGAATTTCCACTGGAACTCTCAACTAAGGTTTAAGAATGAACAACAATGTGTCTTGATGCTCTGAAATAAAAACCTGGAATTCCCAGTGGGAACTCAGTCCATGTAAAGTAGAAGATCCACTTATTTGGAGAGCAGTCCTTGAAGGTCCTGTTCATTTGCTGACTCTTGAAGAAAACCTGTTTGGAAGATGACTGGATGGTGGTAATTTAAAGAGCCATTACTTGTGCATAGCGCTGGAAATGTTTCTGGCTGGTGTGAAGGAGAAACATAAGGATGCTCTTAAAACAAAGACACAGCTGGCAGCAAATGACCAAACACATGTGAAGGCAATTAACTCTAGGGATCACGATTCTAATATTCAGTGTAATAATCAAGTGCAGAATCACAGGATGTATTTTGTAAACTTAGTGTTAAGGAACAAAAATAACACAATACCTTGAAAACACAAACTAACTGTACTTAATGGAATATATTTTTTCCTTCCTAAAATAAGTGTATTTCTTTGACAATATAATGGACATGGATCTCAGTCCACAATTCTAGGTGTATTAATAATAAAAACCTCTAGTGTGGAAAAAAAGGAATCCACCTACACTGTTGGTGGGAATGTAAATTGGTGCAGCCACTATGGAGAACAATATGGAGGGTCCTCAAAAAACTAACAACAGAGTTGCCATATGATCCAGCAATCCCACTCCTGGGCATATATCCAGAAAAAGCTGTAATTCAAAAAGATACATGCACCCCAATGTTCACAGCAGCACTATTTACAGTAGCCAAGACATGGAAACAACCTAAATGTCCATCAACAGATGAATGGATAAAGAAGATGTGGCATACATATACAATGAAATATTACTCAGCCATAAAAAGGAGTGAGATAATGCCATTTGCAGCTACATGGATGGACCCAGAGATTATCATACTAAGGGAAGTAAGTAAGTCAGGGGGCAGGGGAGGGTTGAATTGGGAGTTTGAGACTAGCAGATGCAAAGTATTATATATAAGATAGATAAAAAACAAGGTCCTGTTGTGTAGAACAGGGAACTAGATTCAATATTCTGTAATAAACCATAATGGAAAAGAATATGTATATATATTTATATCCAAATCACTTTGCTGTACAACAGAAACTAACACAACGTTTTAAATCACTATACTTCAATTAAATAAATAAATAAATCCTCTATTTTCTATAGTAATTTCTGACTCAAAGCACCATTTCACTGAGATTGTGGGAAACTTGATATGAGCTCTCTTTGGGTTCCCTGATCCTTTTAAATGCATTCTGTCAAAGTTCTAGGATTTCCTACCAAGCCAAGGCATTAGGGAAAAGGTGGAGAGTGGAGTATCCTGTCCTCAAACACCATTCACTCAGGTTGCCTGTGAGGTACATGATATCCTTTCAACAGGTCCCTCTAAGTCTGTAGGTCTTTGGTGCTTCTGAGGGGGAGCTGTCTATGGTTCTCTCTGCCCAGACTCAGCCTTTGTTCCCCAAGGGATACCAAAAGTAAAACATAGGTCCTCTTTCAATCCAAGTAACTCTGGACTTTCCTCTCTTCCTCTCGTCAGAGTGGGAGCAAGTCTTTATCAGCTGTGAAGCATTCCCTAAAACATTTTACCTAAACCTATGAACACTCTGCCTGAACTGGGGCTTTTTTAGTAGTGGAAATGACTTAAAATGGATATTTCATATGTAAATGACTTTTTATGATCATTTTCCACTTGTGGGAAATCAAACCATTTACTGCTGTTTAAATAGTCAGTAAGTCCAGATTACCAGGATGCTTGCCCCTTTGAAATGAGGCTATAAATGCTGGCACTTGCCTACAGCAACCAGACGGATAAGGTAATCAGTGTAGCCTGCTGGCTGGAGAATATGCGATCTGTCTAAGGTGGGTGCTATCCCTCACTTTAGACCTGTGGTTAGATCATCCAATTTTCAAGAAATGATGAAAGTATGGAATTTTGTGTGAAAGCTCTTGGATTTTTAAAAGGCATCTCAATTCTTGTAACACACTGTGTTTATACACAATGCAGGCTAAATAAAATATACCCAAAGGTAGATAGACTTGGCCCATGAGCTACCAATTTGTATAATCTAGATATGTAGATTATGTATGACAATGTATCACTTGGTCAAAGAACCAGTATTACTGTACCCAGTACTATGCAAAAAGGATTTCTTTTAATTAGTGATTTGTGAAAATCTATCAGGTCTGTTTTTCCATTTTGTAACAAAACTCAAATTTCTGCTGCTACAAATTTTAAAGGCAGGATGTGATATTTCCTCTCTATGGTTAGAAGGAAATGAGGTATCTCTGGCTCTTTGGACATGATAGACTCAAGCAAAGTCCAAAAATAAGGAATCTATTTTCTTGGGCTTCTCCTCTCCTTTCCAATCATTGCCACTTTCTGAAACTTTTGGAGCACCACAAGTACAACATAGTCCCTACTCAGCCAACAGAACTCCATTCCATCAAGCCTTTTCAGTAAATGTTAGTAACTGCTATGACCCACAAAATCATTTAGAATTAGACCAGAGTACAAAATGGCATCATCTTTTCAATCACATCCTGACAGTCACTAAAGTGACTTCTTTTCAGTTACTTCTTTTCCTAGAAGCCAAGAATTCATACACATATAAATTGTTCTCTGTAGTTACACGGACTATTTAAGGTACTATTTGCCCTTTTATTTATTTCACTGAGGTGTAATTTTCATAAGCTTACTTTCTAGCATGGAACGGCAACTCCTCCTTTGTGTTTTCTTCATTGGTTAAATACAGAAAAGGTCACCATGAAACCTTATTAGTATTTGCAAATTTTATTAACACATCATTTAATTTAGTCATCTATTTAGCTGAAGCATAAAAATGCTTCCAAAGGCTTTTAGTATTTTCGTTATATTATATTAGGTATCTGTTGCCACATAACAAACCACCCAAAGCTTAATGTCTTACAACAATAATTTAGTGTTTCTCATGATTCTGTGGCTTGGCTGAGCAGTCCTATCTGCCTTTGCCTGGACTCACTCATGTGAGTTTGTTGAGCTCTAAAGGTGGCCAGGCTGGAGGATCCACATGGCCTTACTCACATTTGGGAGTGGTTGCTGGCCATCAGCTAGGGTGTCTTGATTTTCTCCCCCACATTGCCTTTCCTTCTCCAGTAGAAAACACTGGCTAGACTCCTTCCATGCTGGTCTCAGTGGAGAGGGTGAAAGCAGAAGCTTCAAGACCAGAATTTGCAAAATTTCACTTTCACTTCATTTTATGGGTCAAAGGGAGTCACAAGACCACCTCTAGTAGTATAGCTTCTCTTGATCTAGAGACTTTATAAACTAAAAGAAGAAAGTTACCTGCCAGTCCAGATTCAAGAGGGTGGAGAAATAGACTCCAACTCTGAATTGGAAGGAATATACATACAAGGGTGAAAAGAATTTGCAGCCACATTTTCAACCCACCCCATATGTTGACTCACTCATAAAACATTTGCAAATGTTATTCTATATGTAATAGAGGAATATAGATTCTAAAAATCTTCTGTAAGAAAACTTTTCTGAAGAAGCACCTAAGCAAGGATATCAGTTACCTAGTAAATGACACTGTAAGTCCTCCCCTTCTTACTTTTGTTTCAGCTGCAGCCACTGCCGTCAGTTTGCACGATTCCAACCTGCTTCACAGAGGCAGGGCTCCCCCTAGGGTGTGTGGAGTCCTGGGCAAATGTTTGTAGCAGAGACCCCCGGCTATATAAACAATGCGAGCCACTCAAAATAAGCATGTCAGCACCATTCTGGAAGGCTAATCTCACACTATCCTACAAAAGAAATACTCTTCTGACCATCTGCCCTAATGCTTCCCTGTTCCCTAAGGCAACTAATAATCCATGGCACATCTCTTTGGCTCAACTCTGTGGTGGGCAGTTGTACTCAAGATCAAACTCACACTGACTGTGCAAATCTCTGCTTTTTTAAGCTAGGAGACTTTTCCAAAGTCCCAGAAGTACTCTCAGTCCACATGTAAGCACTGCCCAGAAAGGGAAGAGAGTTACAGCCCCAAGGGGGCAACTCTCAATAAATGGGAGTTAGAAGACAGTGAGTACATGGTCCAGCTTCTCATCTTATGGATGGATAATTCTGAGAGGAATTCTGTATATTTCTCAAAATTCCTGGTAGGTTGGAGCTCCTATTGCTTACAGCAGGGACTGCAATAATGCACCCTATATTGTCTTTTACTCCTTCTCTCTTTCTCCCAACTTCCTCACCCCTGCTTTCTGAGATCACTGTCCAAATAAATTACATAAACCCTAAGCCCTTGTCTAGGCTCTGCTTTCAGAGGAATGCAAACTAAGATACCATGGGACCTCTTTTTTTTTTTTTTTTTGCCAACACATGTACAACCCAAAAGTGTGGAGGAAAGGAGTTAAACCAAGGAGTAAAACTGCGATGAATGGGAGAATAGGTCAGCAGATGAATACTTACTCCCACCTCTACCCCAGAGGCTCTTCTGAAAAGTAATTCTTTAAATGGCCTCTTCAAGAGCCCCTTGAAATTGGGCAATTAGGCTCAATACCAGGCAGTGGCCAGTTTTGATAACACATCTTCATACTGGTTCTTCTTCCTTCCTCATTCCCCTTTGCCCTCCCTCTTGCTCCCTGTGATTGAACTCCTTACTAAAATAATAGCACATTAGCCTTTAACCCAGACTCTGCTTCCTGTATAGTCCAAGCTAAGATACTATACACAGAGAATTCAAGTCAACCATTAGTTAGTGGGAAAACATGGGGCCTGGTGGTTATTAAGAGTTCAGGCAGACTTCTTGTTTCTGGTCCAGCATGTAAGAAACTTAGAAGTCACAAGTCCATCCTAATAAGTAAAAAACTAAACAAACTGAAAAATCAACAACTCTTCTTAGATCCCTCAGAGATATGAGGTCACAGGACAAACTACTGCCCCCTAAACTAGAGAGACAGGTAAATACAGAGAATTACAACTTATCAGAGCAGAAACCTCTGAGGAAACCAGTGCTGGGTTAGGAAAACTTGAACTATAATTGACAAATTGCTGGAGGCTCAGTGTGGAAAACTCCAAGAGTTAAAAAAAAGAAATCCATGGGGACCCAGTAATAGAGGGGTACCCACACTTTTGTAAGTTTTACCTCCAAGAACTCTACCAGGTCCTCACAGAGAAAATCAGAGAATATCAGCAAATTCCAGCAGAGGGAGGGGAGAAGGAACCATCCTAAAACACACCAGAGCATACTGTTCTTACTACAAGGCTTGCCCTCAGGAGAAACAATTTTACCACAGGTTGACCTGATGGGGTTTCATCAGGGCCTATCCATCCTGGGGGAAGAGAAATACTCAACTCCAGCCCCCTCTAGCCAACCAGCTGGAGCCAAGGCAGGGGAGATGAGGAGGGATTGAGAAGCACTGGTGAAGTTCACAGCTCAGGGGCACAGACTCACCAAAAGACTGAGCCCTATTCATAGGTCTATAGTATGCTTCCCCTCCCCCTACACCTTACCAATACATTACTAAAGGCCTATTTACTACAGTTCCTTTTACCCAGCACATTACCCACCATATTCACCTTTCAACAAAAAATTACAAGGCATACTAAAAGGCCAAAAATACAGTTTAAAAAAATGAAACAAACATCAGAATGAGAGTCAGATATGGCAAAAATGTTGGAATTACCAGACCAGGGATTTTTAAATCTATGACTAGTATGCTACGGGCTTTAATGGGAAAAGTAGACAACATGCAGGAACAGATAGATAATGTAAACAGAAAGGTGGAAATTCTAAGAAAAATCAGAAGGAAATGCTAGAGATCAAAAACACTGTAACAGAAATGAAGAGTGCTTGTGATAGGCTCATTAGTAGATTGCAGTCAGTTGAGGAAAGAATCACTGAGCTTGAGGATATGACAATAGAACTTCTAAAACTGAAAGACAAAGAGAAAACAGAATGAAAAAGAAACAGAATGGAATATCTAAGAACTGTGGGACAACTACGAAAGTTTTAACATACATATAATGGCAATACCAGAAGGAGAAGAAAGAGAGAAAGAAAGAGAAGCAATGTTTGAGGCAATAATGACTAAGAATTTCCCCCAAATTAATGTCATACACCAAACCACAGATGCAGGAAGCTTAGAGAACGTCAGGCAAGACAAATGCCAAAAAAACTACACCTAGGCATATCACATTCAAATATCAAAAGATAAAAAAAAAAAACCTTGAAAGAAGTCAGAGGGAAAAAACACCTTACCTATAGAGCATCAAAAATAAGAATTACTTCTGACTTCTCCTCAAAGAAGAGTAGAGTGAAATATTTAAAGTGTTGAGAGAAAAAGCCTACCACCAGAATAGTATCCTGTGAAATTATCCTTCAAAAATGAAAGAGAGATAAAAACTTTTTCAGACAAACAAAAATTGAAGAAATTTGTTGCCAGTAGACCTATTAAAAGAAGTTCTTTAGAGAGAAGGAAAATAACATAGGTCAGAAACTTGGATCAACATAAAGAAAGGAAGAGCATATTGGAGAAGGAATAAATAGAGGTAAAATTAAAACTTTTATTTTTCTTATTCTTAATTGATCTAACAGTTAACTATTCGTTCAAAATAATAGCAACAAGGTATTCTATTATGTATACATATGTATGCCTGTGTGTGTGTGTGTGTGTGTGTGTGTATGCTTATGTATAAGTGAAATGAATGACAGCAGTGATACAAGGGACAAGATGGAGGAATTAGGAATGTTTTGTTATTATAAGGTACTCATACTAACTATGAAATGTTATTTGAAATTGGGATTAGTTGTAAATGTATATTGCAAACTCTAGGGCAACCACTAACAAAGAAAAAGAAGTGTAGTTGGTATGCTAAGAAAGGCAAGAAGATGAAGTTATATAACATGTTCAATTAAAACCATGAAAGGCAGAAAAACTGTGGAAGACAAAATAGGAGCAAAGAACAAGAGCAACAAATAGAGCGCAGTAAGAAATACAGTAAATATTAATCCAACCATATGAATAATCACTTTAAATATCAATGGTCTAAACGTGCCACTTAAAAGACAGAGATTGTCAGAGTGGATCAAAAAACAAGATGCAACTATATGTTGTCCAAAACAAACCCAGTTTAAATACAAACACACATACTGATTAAAACTGAAGGGATAGAGATATATATACCATGTTAACAATAATCAAAAGAAAAGAGGGGTTTCCCTGGTGATGCAGTGGTTAGGAATCCGCCTGCCAATGAAGGGGACACAGGTTCGAGCCCTGGTCCAGGAAGATCCCACATGCCGCGGAGCAACTAAGCCCGTGCACCACAACTACTGAGCCTGTGCTCTAGAGCCTGCGAGCTACAACTACTGAGCCCACATGCCACAACTACTGAAGCCCACGTGCCTAGAGCCTGTGCTCCACAACAAGAAGCCACTGCAATGAGAAGCCCGGACACCAGAACGAAGAGTAGCCCCCACTCACTGCAACTAGAGAAAGCCCGTGTGCAGCAATGAAGACCCAACACAGCCAAAAATAAAAATAAACAAAATAAATAAATTTTTTAAAAAAGAAAAGAGGAGTAGCTAGAATAATTTCAGACTATACGACTTCAGAACAGGAAAGTTATCATGAATAAAGAGGAGCAATACATAATGATAAGGGGTTAATACTCTAAGAATATAAAACAATCCTTAACATGTATGTGCCTAACAACAGAACATCAAAATACATTAGACAAAAAATGGTAGAACTTCAAGGAGAAATAAATGAATCCACTATTATAATTGCAACTTTAATATCTCTCTATCAGAAATGGAGAGATCCAAGCAGCCAGAAAATCATTAAGGACAAGGTTGAACTCAACCACACTATCAACCAACTGGATATACTGACAACTATAGACTACTTCATCCAACAACAGCAGAATACACATTTATCTCAAGCTCATATGGAACATTCACCGTGATAAACCACATTCTGGACCATAAAACACACCTTAACAAATTTAAAAGAAGAGAATACATTATACAATGCATACTTTCAGACCACAATGGAATTAAACTGGAAATCAAGAAAAGGGAGATAGCTGGAAAACTTCAAAATAAATAAATAAAGAGAGAGAGAGAAAGAGATTGAGATTCTAAATAACACATGGGTAAAAGAAGAAATCTCAAGAGAAATTATAAAACATTTTAAACTGAATGAAAATAAAAATACAATTTATCAAAATGTATGGGATGTAGTAAAAGCAGTGCTTAGATAGAAGTTTATAGCACTGAATGCACATATTAGTGCAGAACAGAAATCAATAGAGAAAATTTTTTAAAAAGTCATCCTTTGAAAAGGTTAATTGATAAGACTCTAGCCATGTTAACTAAAAAAAAAAAAGGAG
>NW_028138417.1:0-18086 GCF_964270905.1 Leucopleurus acutus
CATTATTGCCTTGTGGTCTGCTGTGGGCATCTGTCGAATGGTGTGAACTCTGCGTGGGGAGCCTGGCCTACCCTCCAGGCCCACGGTTTGGGCTGTGGTGGTGCCATGCTGTGCTCAGGGGCCTTCTTTTTTGGAAGTCTGGGCTCCAGTGAGCCTTGGTCGTGTTCTTTTATGGAACCTTGGGTGCTAGACCACTCTGACCCTCAGTCTCATTTGCAGGTTCTGGGGAGGATTAAATGAGCTCATGGGATATCCAGGTGACTGAGGCAGAGTCGGCTCGGGATGAATCTTTGCTTCGTTTTCATTAGCTGCGGAGAAGACGATGACAGCTTGGTGCCTCTCCAACTTTAATATGGGTATGCCTCTCTTGGGGATCTTGTTAAATGCAGGCTGGTATTCAGTAGTTCTGGGTGGGGCCTGGATTCTGTGCTTCTAACAAGCTCCTAGGTGAGGGTGACGCTGAGGGCAAGGGTTTGGCACCTGTGTTTCTCCCTTTCTGGAAGAGCAGGATGTCTGCCCCACCCCCACCCCGAGAGGAGAAAACATCCGCAATGTGACTACTAGGAACCAGCTTCCCTCACATGCAAGGGTCCTGTACCACTGCTCCCAACCATTCCGTCTGAGGCGCAGCAAGCCAAAACACTGAAATGCTGAGGTTTGCAGCAAAGAGGAGGTTTATTCACAGGGCAGCCAAGCGAGGACGTGACGTGACAATAGGTCTCAAATCCGCCTCCCCAAAGGCAAGGGGCTTTGGGTATCTGTGGGATAAAGAATAAAGAAGCAGGGCAGTATGAGGCATGGGGAGCATGAGGAAAGGTGATTGGAAAAACGTGTGCTCATCATTGTTCTGAGCTGGCCTAACTAGGCTACAGGCCTCAGCACATTCTCAGGCTGGAGCTTTCGGCCCTCTGATGGCAGGAGGTCAAAAGGCACTTGCCCGGGTGGAAGATCGGTGGTCCTCTCCACTCTAAACCAGCTCAGCCTAACCAGGCACAGCTGATTCCAAGTTCCTGGAGGATCACGGGGCAAACATCTTATTGCTTATGCTACATGCTACTTGGAGGACGTGCAGGTGTTCAAGCTACCTTGATGAGTGAAGACCGGGATTTGACTAATCATGACACCTTGTTTCACCTCCAGGCCAGCAGAAGAGAGCTGTAGGCTGAGTCTGGCTCCTAGCACCTGGAATTGGAGGCAGGTGGTTTAAAAACGGGCTTTCCCACCCTCTGTGTGATATAAGGTAGATAGACTATTGAACCTTCCTGTGCCTGTTTCTCCACAAGCAGCATGGGGACACTCAGAGTCCCTCTCTTGGGGGCTGTTATGGGGGTTCAGTGAGATATAGATGCATGCACGGGCACACGGGAGACACCCAGTGTGTGTTCCCTTCGTGCTTATTTTTATTAGGACACCAGTATTGTTAGAACATTTCTGGTTTGGACAACAAATTAGATAGGTGGTCATTGCTATAGTTTATGCGAGAGCAATTCACATTGCCATTTGCAAAAAAGTAGTTGGTTGTCCAGTGGGGATTATAAACATCCGTTTAACATGAGCTACTGAACAGATAGTTCACACAGTAAGTACTTTATTTAAAATCAATTCTCTTTGTTTTCTTAAGCAATTGTTAACCCCCAATTTCGTGAGTACTACCAAGTAAGTCACTTGAAAATCATCTAGAGCAATCTATTTCACTTAGCAAGCCTAAAGCTATAGTTCAACCATTTTATTGACTGTTCTATGACAAAAATTACTCTAAACAGCTATTCCCTGGATAAGTAATCAGCTAAAGCTAGTTTGACTGACTAAATCGATTTACTGAGTTAATAAGCCAGTTGTTTTAGAATAGGTCGAATTCATATTTCTCATCCATTCTGCATTAAACTGTTTCCCATTCGTACATACCCACATTCCTACTTCTGTGCTGTAGGGCTTGGCTGAACTACACCTGCCTTCAGTGAAACTTTTCTCTCCTGCACAATTGGAGATAATTTTAGTCTCGTGACTCCCACGGGGTTACCTCTGTTGTGACACTTGACTCTTTGGTGGCATATTTTATTTGAAAAAGCCTTCCGTTACTCCGGGCACGTCAAACAGTAAATGCTTTCTCTTCGTAAACCTGCATAACAATTTTCTGAACTCTTCTGCTCTGGGCAAGATTCATCAGTACACCAGGCAAACATAGTGAAAGAGGAGACAGTACTTGTGTTGCATTCAATTGGGTCTTGATACCTAAGTGTGACTCTTAACCAAGGATTATGCAGTAGTTAAGGACACAGATTCAAGTTGTTTAGGGTGTGTCCTAAAGTGTCAGTGGCAGAATTTAAGTCTCTACTCTGGAAATTGTAGACCTGAGACAAACTACTTCCCTAAACGTCATTTCCTACGTCTGAGAAAGATAATAGTATCTACCTTGTCGTAGACTGAATAATACCATTGCCCCCAAATGTCCACATTCTACTCTCCAGAACCTGTGAATGTGACCTTAAATGGCAGAAGGCACTTTGCCAGTGGGATGAAAGTAATGGTTCTCAGATGGGAAGATTCTCCTGGACTACCTGGATGGGCCCAAATATAACCACTGGTGTTCTCGTAAGAGAGAGGCAGAGGGAATTTGTACTCCAAAGAGAATGTGATGACGAAGTTGGGGTTGCATTGATGTGGCCAGAAGTGAAGGAATGCTGGCGAGGAAACAAACAGATTCTCGCTTAGAGCCTCTAGAAGGAGGATGGATGGCCCTGTCGACTTCTGGTTTCAGCCCAGGGAAACTGGTTTTGGACCTCTGTCTTGCAGAACCATAAGAAAATAAGTGTGTTGTGTTAGAAGCAAGCACATTTGTAGTCATTTGTTACAGCAGCCATAGGGAACTAATGCCTACCTCATAGGAAGTAGTTCTCCAATTAAAATGTGTGACTGGAAACACACTTAGTGGCATGTGTGACACACACTAGTTATGCTACCGTAGGTCGTTCTTGGAAACTGAAGCCTTGGTTTTGAGAGATCATCAAAACCAGTACAATGGTTGCCATGTTTCTCCTTGTTCAGCCTGGTGACCAACCCGGTAGAGAGAGCTCCATCCTTTCCCACAGGACCCCAACTGTGGGTACGTAGAGGGAAGCGGTTATGTCTCCCTTAAGGCACCTTTTTCTTTTCCTTTCTACTTTTGTCTTCATTAATCTTCATCCAACTGACCTTTCTAAATTTTACAGAAAACAAAACCATTTCTCCATGGATTCAGATACTACCCCAAGTTAATATTCCAACCAAGTTCTTGTTCTTCCGGGTCTCATCACCAGAAATTGCTGAGCCTAACTCTACTCTAGTTTCTAGGATCACTCATTTTCTCATTTCTCCCTTCTCCTTTTAGTTCAGAGTCTTGTCAATTTAGTTCCTTCCCTAACCACAACTTATAGTACGGTGGCACAGCAAAGTGATGAAAGTCTAGACGGTCTGGTTTTAATCCCGGGTTTTGCCACCTACTTACTGTGTGGCATTAGGGAAGCTCTTCAACGTCTCTGGGCCTCAGTTGCCCCCAGAAGAGTGAACATTATGAATATTCCCTACATCTAGGGTTGCCATTATGAGGAATAAGTGAGTTAATATTTGGTAAGCCCTTAGAATAGTACTTGTTATAGTCTAAGCACTACAGTTGTGCTTGTTAATAATAATAAATGAAATTCCAAGCGTATAACTTACTCAACATTCTGTCATAACTTTGAAGTGTTGGTCTATCTGTTGGCTCACGTTGCAGGTAAATGAGTCGAGGCATGGGCTGAGGCATTGCTATCACTGGGTGGTGTGTTCCCAGAACTTGGAACAGCGGTGTGAAATGGGTAGTGGTTCTATTGGAGACAGGGCAGACTGGAAAATGACAGCCTGGGAAGGAGGTGTGGTGTCCATAGCTTTGGTGTTAGAGGTGCTGCCTGCTGAAGCACCAGTGCCGGCCTAAGCCATAAATGGGGTGCTGGGGTAAAGAGGAGCAGGATGGAAGATGACAGCGTGGGAAGGAGGTGTGGTGTCCATAGGTTCGGGGTCTGACGGGCTTCCTGCTGAAGCACCGATGCCCGGCAGGGCCGTAAATGGGGTGCTGGGAAAAACAGGAGCAGAATGGAAGATGACAGCGTGTGAAGGTGGTGTGGTGTCCATAGGTTCGGGGTCTGACGTGCTTCCTGCTGAAGCACCGATGCCCGCCAGGGCCGTAAATGGGGTGGTCGGGAAAACAGGAGCAGAACGGAAGATGACAGCGTGTGAAGGTGGTGTGGTGTCCATAGGTTCGGGGTCTGACGGGCTTCCTGCTGAAGCACCGATGCCTGCCAGGGACATAAATGGGGTGGTCGGGAAAACAGGAGCAGAATGGAAGATGACAGCGTGTGAAGGTGGTGTGGTGTCCATAGGTTCGGGGTCTGACGTGCTTCCTGCTGAAGCACCGATGCCCGCCAGGGCCGTAAATGGGGTGGTCGGGAAAACAGGAGCAGAATGGAAGATGACAGCGTGTGAAGGTGGTGTGGTGTCCATAGGTTCGGGGTCTGACGTGCTTCCTGCTGAAGCACCGATGCCCGCCAGGGCCGTAAATGGGGTGCTGGGGAAAACAGGAGCAGAATGGGAGAGGACAGCGTGTGAAGGAGGTGTGGTGTCCATAGCTTCCATATTAGAGGTACTGCCTGCCTTATCTGAGAGCAGAGAATGAAAGTGGGAGAGCCTCTTCCTAGATTCTAACTCCTCTGAATTTATAGCACTGGCTCTGCCTGGCTTTATGACATATCCATTGTACGTGTCACAGAGAAAGTGCAGGCGGGGCAGGGGGTGATGCAGGGGTCACATGCAAGCCCAGCTGCTGGCTTAACCCCGGCCCAAAGGCAAAGGGCAGGGCCCCTTCTGGACTTTCTAGTGGCTGGGACTTCTGGCTGTGGGTGGCAGGTGTTTGGCACCAGATGGGCCACCATGCGGAGACTGTTGGGGACTGTGGAAGCCTCCTCCAGAGCTCACCCTGCCTGGCGACTGGCTCTGCAGGCCCCTCAGCCCTGCGTATGTATCGGCCAGGCCTTCCCCACCACGGGGCCCAGAGGCCAGAGCCTGCTCAGACCTGAGGGCAGGAGGCAGCCAGAGCTTACCAGGGTGTGGGCCACCTCGTCCGCAGACCTCCCCAGCTCTTCTGCGAGACCTGGAGACAGGATCGCCTTCTCCAGGGCTGCTCAGCTGCCAGCATCACCATGAGCCAGGTGGCCAAGGTTTCTGAGCAGGAGATGCAGAGCCCTGATCCGACTGGATGCTGCAGCCCACGATGTCCCTTCCTGGCAGATAGGTTCTTTCTTCACTTCTGTTTTGAAATTTGGTAAAAGAACATTTAAACCTTGGCCTGTCCTTCAGGGTATATAGATGGTAGTGGCTTAGCCGGGATTCAATCCAAGCCTGTGTGATTCCAGAGCTTGTGCTCTGGACTGTGGTGCCTCCTTATCGTATATGCTTCATGTGTTACTTGTTTTTCTTTTTTTCTTGTAGTCCTTATGGTACTTAGCCCTAAGTGCCATACCTGTAACGAACAGCTACACTGCCCTGTAGGAGGTCTTCTTTTGTTCAACGCATGAATTGGTCATCCACCACACTGTGTTCTAATCTCAGAAGATACAGGTCAGGGAGCACCAGTTGTCAGCATGGCACCATTCCATATTTCTAACTGAGGCTTGAAGCCCGTATTTTCCCTTTGTCTAGTTTGAAGGATCCAGATATGTAAAGATGATATTCTAGATAAATCATGGTCTATCCTGAAAGAAATTCACCAGTGAATTGTTCCATATGGATTAGAAGCCAGCTTCTCTGGCCTTCCTGGATTATATCCAGTAAGGCGTCTCATTCATGTCTAGAAAGCAAATATATCATTTATTGCAACTTCAGCGTGGAGCGATGTATTGGTATAAAGTACGATCAACACAATTTGGTCATTGTGAGTATGACAGCTGGGTCCACTCTTTACTACCCATATGTAACTCTAGGGATTCTTATGCCCAAGAGAGGAGACGTACTCTTGGCTGTCTAGGACAAGGGAAGCATGTGTTGTTATTCAGGAGCTGGAAGCTTCAGCATGACAGGTAGGAATTGAACAATCCTGGTCTACACATCACTTGACCTTGCTTAAAACTTGTTTCTTTGGCTTGCTTCATTGGAGTGTTTTCTCCCTCCTGGGGCTGACATTGTCTGTTATGTATCACGCATGTGACATGTAGAAGTTTCAGAACCCAAAATCATATAGATCAGTAAAAATGTATATATATATATAAACCTATTGAAACTCATACTGGGCATAATTCATATATTCCAAAATCAGTTTGACCCTCTGCTCTTGAGATTCTTTTTATGGTATGTCCCAGCAAATCTGGGCTTCCATCCCCAATAAATTTTGGGGTTGGAGGACACAAAAGCTTTTGCTCAGACCTAAATTCTGTCTGAAAACAAGGGAAATATTATAAGCCCTTTGTAACCTCTCCAAGAGCAGAAATGATTTACAGCTGTGGCATTGAACCATAATTCCTCGATCTCATTTGAGAAGAGTCCAGTTAGAAACAGTGTCTTGATTTTTGTTTCTTTTGTTTCTTCCCTGTTTTCTTGTCTTGCTTACCAACAATCCATTGTAATTCATGAGTTAGTATGGCAGCAGGCTGAGTGTTCCCTGGAGCTCATTAAATGAAGTGTTTTTCCTAAAATGACGTTTGTCTCCTTGTTTTCAGCCCCTCTTCTTTCCTCTGCCCTTTACTATAACCAGAGCTCAGCAAAAGCTGAGTGACTTTGTGCAGACCTTACTTAGGTTCAGCCTTTTTTTCTTCATTATTTTATTCATGGCTCCTCCATTTCATTGCTTGCCTTCTCGACATGTGTTGAAATCTTTCTGTGGTTGACGACTTCCAGAATATCTTGGCTTTTATTGGTTGATTAATTTTGGTATTTCTACAGTTTTATTTAGATATGGTTTCAGGAGGAACAGAAAGTAAATATATTTCCTAGTCTGCCATCTTGAGCTGAAAATCCCTGTGGATTTTAGCATCCAATGTTCCCATGGGAAAACACCCAACCATGGCCTTAATAGATGTAACACTCAAGATTTCAGCTTTTGTTGAGCAATCACTAAGGATTTCATATGTGGTCATTTCTAATGGGGAAATAATAACTATCTCATGACGTTGATTTGAGGATTAAATTAGATAATGAACATGAAAATGCTTTCTAAGATTTAAAAATCAGTCAAAATGTTTTTTGTTATTATTTGATTTGTTGCTATTTCAACTTCACTTGACAGTTGTTTATGACCTTGCGTATGTGAGAAAATGTCCTCTGGGTTATTTTTCTGAAAGCCAGAATGTATTTTTCAATAGCTCAATGGAACTGGCATCATTTGTGAAGGTTAAGGGTGAAGGGGTAAATGTTTCTTGACACCTATCACTTTACAGTGTTTTCAGGAACTAACTGACTCATGTATTCCTCTTCCAAATTTGGTTGAGGACCTCCTACCAGCCACATGCTCTACGTCAGGTGTTGGAAAGCATTTTCTGGATTTGAAATATCTTAGGCTTTGTGGGCCATATACAGTTTCTGTAGCTTCTCCTCCTCTTTCCTCTTCAACAAGCTTTCTAAACGTGAGAACCATTATTAGCTCACAGTCCCACAGATCCAGGCTGAGAGCCTGATTTGATTCGTGGGCATTATTTGCCAATTGCTGCTCTGCGTGTTCACTGAGGAGGGGGACCATGTTTGAGTAATCATTTCTTTGAATCAACTGTTGGTCTTCTGGGGCTTGTCCTTGCTCTCCTACAGTCTCTAATCAGCATGGCATCCAGAGAGATCTTGTTAAAACATAAGTCAGATCATGTCACTCAAATTTCTTCAGTGGCTTCTTCACAGAAAATGCAAAGTCCTCAGAGTGCCTCCACAGACCTAGAAATCTGGGCCTCTGTTTCCTCTCTGACTGTTTCGTTCTCCTCTCCAATTTGCTCGCTCTGTTTTCCACATGCTGACATCCTTTCTGCTCCTTGGATACTCCAAACCTACTCTTGCCTCATTGACTTTCTGCCGCACGCCAGCCGAAGAAAGAGGATTTCACCGCCCAGGGTCAGAAGGGAAGGGGTGAGGACCTGAAGTAGCACTGACGAATGGGGTCAGAAGCCCATGGGGTCAGAAGGCTGCAATGAGAAGCCTACTCACCGCAACAAAGAATAGACCCCCGCTCGCCGAAACTAGAGAAAGCTCGCATGCAGCAATGAAGACCCAATACAGCCAAAAATAAATAAATAAAACATAAAGTATAGAATCTTAAAAAAGCAACAAAAAATCTATAAAGAATATTACGAGAATAGAATCACAGGCCAGTTTCTCCTTTGAATATGCATGCAAAATGTGTAAAGAGAAGCACAAACTGTATCCATGGTATGTAAAACAATCATATATCAGAATCAAAGTAGCTTTATTCTGGCAATGCAAGGTTGCTTTAATGTCCAAACATGAAACTGATCCCAGGAATGAATTAGAGTGGGGAAAGAAGTCATTTAAAACTGAAATCTTGGGACTTCCCTGGTGGTCCAGTATTTAGAACATGACGCTTTCACTGCTGGGGCCCTGGGGTCCAATCCCAGGTCAGGGAACTAAGATCCTGCAAGACATGAGGCAGGGCCCCGAAAAAAACAAAAAAAGGAAAGAAAGAAGTCTTAACCAGGAGACGCACAAGATCGAATAAACATAACAGATAACACCTTATGAAAGGTAGGTGAAGATTATGGAATATTCTAACATTTAAAACAAAAAGAAAGTTTTAAAGATTCAAAAGGATGTGACAAATATTGTACATCGGCAAAAATGAAATGAAATAAAATATAAAAATGATGGGAACCCAAAATTCCAGATGCCCAAGTCCTGTCTCTGAAGAGTCTCATTCAATGGGTTCAGGATTTCCTCTATATTTAAAAACCTGCAGGTGATTCTGGTATGATTCACAGACACAATGTAAAGCTTCTCTTTTACAGGAAAGAATGCCAGATTATTTTGTTATCTTATAGTTATACTAACAGGTTGTACTATTGACGGATAAGTCTGCTGTCAAAATGCACCCCCACTAGGGGTAAAAAAGGAACTAGTAGTCTCTACTGCTACTTGGTGGCAGCATGCATGTATTGCAAGGGCAATTATTGTAACAGTCCAAATTAGTGGAACATTTTAGAATTGGAAGACTACATACAGATCATCTAGTCAAGCTTCCAACTATTAAAGTTGTGAAAACTAAGGCCCATATAAATGACATGATTTATCTCCAAAGAGCATTAGTGAAAGTATGAAATAAAAAATATCTCTGAACTTTTAATTTAGTGCCGTTTTTATTAATCTCAAGTATTAGCTTAAACTTGAGTGTGACAGATTTGGGATTGAATTCTTGCTCACGTTTACTGGTTGCGTGCCTTTTAGTAAGTTACTAAAACACTTTTCTTAAAAATAGACGTATTTATTTATTTATCTTTGGCTGCCTAGGCTCTTCGTTGCTGTGCGCGGGCTTTCTCTAGTTGCGGTGAGCGGGGGCTACTCTTTGTTGCAGTACGCGGGCTTCTCATTGTGGTGGCTTCTCGTTGTTGCTGAGCACGGGGTCTAGGTGCGTGGGCTTCAGTAGCTGTGGTTCACGGGCTCTAGCACGCAGGCTCAGTAGTTGTGGCACATGGTCTTAGTTGCTCCGTGGCATGTGGGATCTTCCCGGACCAGGGCTCAAACGTGTGTCCCGTGCACTGGCAGGTGGATCCTTAACCACCGCGCCAACAGGGAAGCCCTACTAATACACTTTTAACTTTGCTTTTCACGTATGTAAAACGGTGAGCCTTGACTGATATAGAATATGAGATAACCCAGCACTGTTCTTAACACATATATGTAGTTAAAATTTTTTGGCTCTCATCCCACTTAAACAGCCTCTATCCCCTTAATAATGAATGTGTCTTTCAGCTAGCAGAGCGCCCCAGAGCTGACCACATTCTGGCAAGAGATATAGGATTCTTTTTCTTACTGGGGGTTCTTTATACCTGATATTTGAAGCGCACTTAAACTTGAACAACTCTTGTTTATACTGTATTAATGGATTTGATGGATGAATTTTAGAAAGTAATATGCAGGAATTGAGCTGCCTTACTCTCAAGAAATATAATTCGATAGTGGTGGCTAGAACGATAAACAGTGTTTGGACAGGGAGTCCATATTGGATGTGAACTTCCTGTACTCCCATTCGTCTATTAAGAATAAATGGAATCCTTTCAAAATGTGTTCTAAAGGGCAGTTATTTCTTTCTGCCTCATTTAAGTTACCTGCAAGAAAAAGACAATCTCCTGCATCCTTGTTTAATAGGCTTTTAACATAAAGCAGATAATTTTTTGCAACATTTCCCAAACTTTTCGTTATCCAATTGGCTGAGGCTTCTCAACGATTATCATTTCACAACAATATCTCCATCTTCAGCTTCTTTCAATGAATTGGCCTAATAGATGTGCCATTAAAACAGAGCTTCACTCTCAACGTAGTTTTAATTTTGTATTCAAAGGGTATGAAGGATTCAGCCATAACAGAGGGTGGATTTCTGATACATGCTACATGATGGATGCAACTAATTGAAAGGAGTCAGGCATGAAAGGCTACATATTGTATGGTTCCATTTATATGAAATGTCCAGCAGTGGCAAATCCATACACACAGAAAAGATTCTACATTAGTGGTTGCCAGGGGTTTGGAAGAGAGGGAAATAGGGAATGACTCCTTAAAATGGGTGTAGGTTTCCTCTTGGTTGATGAAAATGTTTTGCAGCTAGGCAGTGGTGATAGTTGCACAACATTGTGACAGTAGTAAATTCCACTGAATGGTACGGTGAATTGTAAAATGATCCAAATGGTGGATTTTGTGTTATGTTCCTTTTACTACAATAAAAAGGAGAAAGAATTCGGGAAAGACTTAGAGTTTGGGCAACTAAGGTGAACTGGTCAAGAAAAAGACAGCTCTATTGTTCAGTTTTCTCTCAGCTCTCCCAGTGCATTAATCCTCAGCCAAAAGTAGCCTGAACTTGTAGATGATAGTCATTCAACACAGTCCAGGGAAAAGTAAATAAAATAAAACCCAACTCTTCTTCTTTAGCACATGTAGGAAAGGTTAGCTTGCTGCTCAGCCACGTGGACATTCATGAAGACGTTTCACTTTAGGTGTCCTCTACTTCAGTACTTTACTCACTTGAGCTCATTCACACATGTAGGCAACAGCATTCCTTAATTCGATGGAATCTGCAGCACTGGTTGTGATCGGTCTCATGGAAAGAAAAGGAAAGGTGGCGCGGAAGCCAAGGGAAGAGATTCTCAAGACAGAGACGTTGTTTAAGATCTGACTCGGCTTGGCGGTCACAAAGATAAGGATTGAGAAGTAGTGCCCTGGACTTG
Source organism: Leucopleurus acutus (assembly GCF_964270905.1). NCBI lineage: Eukaryota > Metazoa > Chordata > Mammalia > Artiodactyla > Delphinidae > Leucopleurus > Leucopleurus acutus. The sequence continues at coordinate 11,436 of NW_028138417.1, forward strand.
TCAACGGAGAAATCATTGGGGGCTTCAAGGAGATCAGTTTCACGAGAGTAGTGGGGCAGAAACCAGACCGCAGTGTGGATGGGAGGGGAGAAATGGGGGGCAAGTCAAGAAATTGATGGCAAAGGGAAAGAAGGGAGGGGTGGATAGGAGGACAGGAGAATGGAATGGAGGAGAGCATTTCCTTGTGGCTCTTTAATATGGCTGGGAGGGGCCAACAGAGAAGGAGAGCGTGAAGATGTAGGAAGAGGGGGTGGCATCCCGAGCCCAAGGAGGACTGGCCCCTGTCTTCAGCTCCCACCAGCTGGATGTTCCCTCCCTCTAGCTTTCCACGTAGGCTGTGGAAGTTGCCCCTTGCCTCCTTGGATCAGCCACCCTTGATTCGTTCGTCCTTTTCTTATTTCTCAGCACATCTGGGTCATACGTTATGTGAAGACAAACAAATCACCACGGATGCTTAATTTTCTTGAAAAATCCCCAGGCAGGTACCATTTTGGAGACCTACATATTGTGCCTCAGCAAGCCAAAGTAGCCCATATTTCCTCTCTCATTGGGAGAGATTGCTGTTTCTTGGAGAACCTGATGAAGAGGGTGACTCGCACTTAGGAATAACGTTGCTTGAAAAGTGCAAAAGGTGAGGTAGTTTGGCTCTGAGGGGCCTCTGAGGCCTGAGACTTCCTGAGAGATGGCAGACTCACAGCTCCCATTTCCCTCTGCCCCTGGGCTATGAGCTCATCAAATGAGATGGTAAATAAAGTCACTGACATGGTTTAAAGGATAATTTAGTTCTCTCTTGTTCACTCAGAGCAAATTGAATGGAATTTGCATACAACATATGGATGAAATATCCATACGATGGGGCTTGACCATATCCTCATGGTTCCCCTTCCCTTTTCTACATCTGGCCCCTTTAGCTCTGCAGACTTAACCCCACACCATCAGTCCACCCAGTCGGTCCGCTGAACGTCTCTTGCTCCTTCGCATCTGGTCGTTGTCGTCACCTTGTTCTCCACTACCGCCTCCTGCAGTAGCTGTTAGGTCCAGGGAGGTTGGTTCACTGTGAGCAAGTAACTGTCAACTCCATGGACAGGTGGAAGTGACTTGGCAGCCGGGATTTGCCCATCCTGAGTTCATTATACCCATGAGGGTCAAGGAGAATGGGGATGCAGCTGGTCTGCAGAGCCCCGGCAGTTCTGAGACACATGCTCCTGGATCCACACGTTGCTCCATACCCAGCCTTGCCTTGCTTTGTTCTCTCTCTTGACTCCATCCAGGTTTCTGCTCTCCTTGTCCCTTTGGGGAGGGAGGCCAGTACCAGCCCAGGTGTAGTCCCCCAAAGCTTCCTACTTCCAAGCGTCACGTAGGCTTGTACATCCCCTTGCTTGGGTTGCCCTGGCATTCGTGCCAACAAGTTGAGTGGTTTATGCCCTAGGCTCTCTCTTCTGGCAAGAATGTGCCTGAAAATCTCCATCTCTGGTTTGGTGGCCCCCAAAAATTCCCAGTCAGTTTTGGTGAGGGGACACTTGGTGACAGTGTTGTCTTTCGAAATGAGTAGTTCCGTTACCGACAATACTTTGCTCCCCATACATTATTTATAAGGTTTCCCTGTTTGTATGTGCAAACTATTTGTGTGTATATTTGGAGAAATACATTGTACAGCCCTCTTTTTTATTTCTTCCACACACCCTAGAGATGTCATAGAGGCAGTAAATATGTCCAACTTTTTGAGAAATTGGAACAATCAAGACTTACCTGTATGGAATGCTGTTAATGATGTCAATTCCCGCGACAGTACCTTTCATCTGACACACTTAGGGACTGTTAACAGATTAAAAGCAGTAAGAGACACGGATAGAGAGAATTTTCATTATCTTGTGCTCTGAAATCTTGGATTTTCATTGGTTTCAATGGGCCTGAAATTGTATTTTCTTTAGTAGGCACATAGAAGCCTCTAGCGGTATTCTTAATAAAGCAAGGTGAGTTATAAGCAATCATCTGATGGAGGGTAAATGTACCACAGTCCAGTTTAAGAAAAATACAATATAAAAGTCTTACCATGGAAGAAAATCTTTATATGATCTTTTGAAAAAACAAAGCTTCAAGAAACATAAAGACATGACACCATATTCAGTTTAAAGTCAGTGACTTGTAAGCAAGGCAAAGCAAAGACAGTCTGATTAAGACCGTTGCATTGTTCTGGCATTTTTTAGGTCTCACCCATTTCTGTGGCCTTTTTAGAACCTAAGCTTCTAGGGCACAGAGAACTTCATCTTGACGTAGGGCTGAGCAAATGCATGGAGCATTTCTCAATAAGTAGGCATTAAATTCTTAGTCCAGAAGGAGCCTTGAGATGCCCTCTCTTTACTCCTTGGTAGAACTGTTTTAACCATCCCCTGAAAACAGATTTTTTTCTTTAAATCTCAAAATTCAGAGATTCCACAATCAGAAGTTACTTCTCATTATTGCCTTGTGGTCTGCTGTGGGCATCTGTCGAATGGTGTGAACTCTGCGTGGGGAGCCTGGCCTACCCTCCAGGCCCACGGTTTGGGCTGTGGTGGTGCCATGCTGTGCTCAGGGGCCTTCTTTTTTGGAAGTCTGGGCTCCAGTGAGCCTTGGTCGTGTTCTTTTATGGAACCTTGGGTGCTAGACCACTCTGACCCTCAGTCTCATTTGCAGGTTCTGGGGAGGATTAAATGAGCTCATGGGATATCCAGGTGACTGAGGCAGAGTCGGCTCGGGATGAATCTTTGCTTCGTTTTCATTAGCTGCGGAGAAGACGATGACAGCTTGGTGCCTCTCCAACTTTAATATGGGTATGCCTCTCTTGGGGATCTTGTTAAATGCAGGCTGGTATTCAGTAGTTCTGGGTGGGGCCTGGATTCTGTGCTTCTAACAAGCTCCTAGGTGAGGGTGACGCTGAGGGCAAGGGTTTGGCACCTGTGTTTCTCCCTTTCTGGAAGAGCAGGATGTCTGCCCCACCCCCACCCCGAGAGGAGAAAACATCCGCAATGTGACTACTAGGAACCAGCTTCCCTCACATGCAAGGGTCCTGTACCACTGCTCCCAACCATTCCGTCTGAGGCGCAGCAAGCCAAAACACTGAAATGCTGAGGTTTGCAGCAAAGAGGAGGTTTATTCACAGGGCAGCCAAGCGAGGACGTGACGTGACAATAGGTCTCAAATCCGCCTCCCCAAAGGCAAGGGGCTTTGGGTATCTGTGGGATAAAGAATAAAGAAGCAGGGCAGTATGAGGCATGGGGAGCATGAGGAAAGGTGATTGGAAAAACGTGTGCTCATCATTGTTCTGAGCTGGCCTAACTAGGCTACAGGCCTCAGCACATTCTCAGGCTGGAGTTTTCGGCCCTCTGATGGCAGGAGGTCAAAAGGCACTTGCCCGGGTGGAAGATCGGTGGTCCTCTCCACTCTAAACCAGCTCAGCCTAACCAGGCACAGCTGATTCCAAGTTCCTGGAGGATCACGGGGCAAACATCTTATTGCTTATGCTACATGCTACTTGGAGGACGTGCAGGTGTTCAAGCTACCTTGATGAGTGAAGACCGGGATTTGACTAATCATGACACCTTGTTTCACCTCCAGGCGAGCAGAAGAGAGCTGTAGGCTGAGTCTGGCTCCTAGCACCTGGAATTGGAGGCAGGTGGTTTAAAAACGGGCTTTCCCACCCTCTGTGTGATATAAGGTAGATAGACTATTGAACCTTCCTGTGCCTGTTTCTCCACAAGCAGCATGGGGACACTCAGAGTCCCTCTCTTGGGGGCTGTTATGGGGGTTCAGTGAGATATAGATGCATGCACGGGCACACGGGAGACACCCAGTGTGTGTTCCCTTCGTGCTTATTTTTATTAGGACACCAGTATTGTTAGAACATTTCTGGTTTGGACAACAAATTAGATAGGTGGTCATTGCTATAGTTTATGCGAGAGCAATTCACATTGCCATTTGCAAAAAAGTAGTTGGTTGTCCAGTGGGGATTATAAACATCCGTTTAACATGAGCTACTGAACAGATAGTTCACACAGTAAGTACTTTATTTAAAATCAATTCTCTTTGTTTTGTTAAGCAATTGTTAACCCCCAATTTCGTGAGTACTACCAAGTAAGTCACTTGAAAATCATCTAGAGCAATCTATTTCACTTAGCAAGCCTAAAGCTATAGTTCAACCATTTTATTGACTGTTCTATGACAAAAATTACTCTAAACAGCTATTCCCTGGATAAGTAATCAGCTAAAGCTAGTTTGACTGACTAAATCAATTTACTGAGTTAATAAGCCAGTTGTTTTAGAATAGGTCGAATTCATATTTCTAATCCATTCTGCATTAAACTGTTTCCCATTCGTACATACCCACATTCCTACTTCTGTGCTGTAGGGCTTGGCTGAACTACACCTGCCTTCAGTGAAACTTTTCTCTCCTGCACAATTGGAGATAATTTTAGTCTCGTGACTCCCACGGGGTTACCTCTGTTGTGACACTTGACTCTTTGGTGGCATATTTTATTTGAAAAAGCCTTCCGTTACTCCGGGCACGTCAAACAGTAAATGCTTTCTCTTCGTAAACCTGCATAACAATTTTCTGAACTCTTCTGCTCTGGGCAAGATTCATCAGTACACCAGGCAAACATAGTGAAAGAGGAGACAGTACTTGTGTTGCATTCAATTGGGTCTTGATACCTAAGTGTGACTCTTAACCAAGGATTATGCAGTAGTTAAGGACACAGATTCAAGTTGTTTAGGGTGTGTCCTAAAGTGTCAGTGGCAGAATTTAAGTCTCTACTCTGGAAATTGTAGACCTGAGACAAACTACTTCCCTAAACGTCATTTCCTACGTCTGAGAAAGATAATAGTATCTACCTTGTCGTAGACTGAATAATACCATTGCCCCCAAATGTCCACATTCTACTCTCCAGAACCTGTGAATGTGACCTTAAATGGCAGAAGGCACTTTGCCAGTGGGATGAAAGTAATGGTTCTCAGATGGGAAGATTCTCCTGGACTACCTGGATGGGCCCAAATATAACCACTGGTGTTCTCGTAAGAGAGAGGCAGAGGGAATTTGTACTCCAAAGAGAATGTGATGACGAAGTTGGGGTTGCATTGATGTGGCCAGAAGTGAAGGAATGCTGGCGAGGAAACAAACAGATTCTCGCTTAGAGCCTCTAGAAGGAGGATGGATGGCCCTGTCGACTTCTGGTTTCAGCCCAGGGAAACTGGTTTTGGACCTCTGTCTTGCAGAACCATAAGAAAATAAGTGTGTTGTGTTAGAAGCAAGCACATTTGTAGTCATTTGTTACAGCAGCCATAGGGAACTAATGCCTACCTCATAGGAAGTAGTTCTCCAATTAAAATGTGTGACTGGAAACACACTTAGTGGCATGTGTGACACACACTAGTTATGCTACCGTAGGTCGTTCTTGGAAACTGAAGCCTTGGTTTTGAGAGATCATCAAAACCAGTACAATGGTTGCCATGTTTCTCCTTGTTCAGCCTGGTGACCAACCCGGTAGAGAGAGCTCCATCCTTTCCCACAGGACCCCAACTGTGGGTACGTAGAGGGAAGCGGTTATGTCTCCCTTAAGGCACCTTTTTCTTTTCCTTTCTACTTTTGTCTTCATTAATCTTCATCCAACTGACCTTTCTAAATTTTACAGAAAACAAAACCATTTCTCCATGGATTCAGATACTACCCCAAGTTAATATTCCAACCAAGTTCTTGTTCTTCCGGGTCTCATCACCAGAAATTGCTGAGCCTAACTCTACTCTAGTTTCTAGGATCACTCATTTTCTCATTTCTCCCTTCTCCTTTTAGTTCAGAGTCTTGTCAATTTAGTTCCTTCCCTAACCACAACTTATAGTACGGTGGCACAGCAAAGTGATGAAAGTCTAGACGGTCTGGTTTTAATCCCGGGTTTTGCCACCTACTTACTGTGTGGCATTAGGCAAGCTCTTCAACGTCTCTGGGCCTCAGTTGCCCCCAGAAGAGTGAACATTATGAATATTCCCTACATCTAGGGTTGCCATTATGAGGAATAAGTGAGTTAATATTTGGTAAGCCCTTAGAATAGTACTTGTTATAGTCTAAGCACTACAGTTGTGCTTGTTAATAATAATAAATGAAATTCCAAGCGTATAACTTACTCAACATTCTGTCATAACTTTGAAGTGTTGGTCTATCTGTTGGCTCACGTTGCAGGTAAATGAGTCGAGGCATGGGCTGAGGCATTGCTATCACTGGGTGGTGTGTTCCCAGAACTTGGAACAGCGGTGTGAAATGGGTAGTGGTTCTATTGGAGACAGGGCAGACTGGAAAATGACAGCCTGGGAAGGAGGTGTGGTGTCCATAGCTTTGGTGTTAGAGGTGCTGCCTGCTGAAGCACCAGTGCCGGCCTAAGCCGTAAATGGGGTGCTGGGGTAAAGAGGAGCAGGATGGAAGATGACAGCATGGGAAGGAGGTGTGGTGTCCATAGGTTCGGGGTCTGACGGGCTTCCTGCTGAAGCACCGATGCCCGGCAGGGCCGTAAATGGGGTGCTGGGAAAAACAGGAGCAGAATGGAAGATGACAGCGTGTGAAGGTGGTGTGGTGTCCATAGGTTCGGGGTCTGACGTGCTTCCTGCTGAAGCACCGATGCCCGCCAGGGC